>NW_021133142.1:0-10524 GCF_004193835.3 Ostrinia furnacalis | reverse complement strand
TTTGTGAATCGATAATTCTATGTAAGGCATAAGAGATGCAGTCTGGTTTGATGAAACAAAATTAAGGAAAAAACTGGCAAAGCGACGACGTCTTGTTTCCAATATTTTACCTACTAAGCTTAGGTACCTTACTTACTAGTTGTAAGTAAGTCTACCATAATTTGGTGTACACAAACTAGGTAGTGCCATGTTAGAGTATGCAGCAACATTTCAACTAAATACTTATTTGCTTTCGTAAATAATGTTTCAAGTTTGCATTGTCTACTTATTGTGAGAGTGCAAAATTGCTGGAAATGTTATTGTACTGCATTCCGTTTAAAACAACTTTGCACAGACCAATGGCAGTTTATTCCCAGTGAATAATTAAAATAGCTTCGTTAATGTATGTATGAATGAATGTTGACCGCATATTTTCAACGCAATTCGCTTGATTAAAACTCAGTGGGAATTGACTAAAATCCGAAACATGCTCATCTATACAGTGTGTCCGGGCTTGTAGTGATCAAACTTTAATGGCGTAATCTATGGACAATTTTATCGATGAAAATACTTCAAATTTGGGGCTTAACCCATTTGTCGCAAAATTACGAGGATTTAAGATTTTAATTTTTAGTTTTCACCTCTTCCTTCAAAAACAAGTGAAAACGTGGGTAACTTAACATTAATTAGCGAATATTTGATATCATGCGATAGTCAATAAAATTATCTATTAGTAGAAGTAGAAAACGGACACAAGTTTCATACATTTTATGGAAGTAAGAATGGATTGAATTAGAAAAAGACATGATTTTTTTCACTTCTTTTTCAGTTATTTTCCAACACAAGAAAAACCAGGTCGTTAAAGTATGTTTTATTTGCATTGTATTATTAGTATTTGAGCTATTCTACAAAACGAATGTAAATTTATTAGTGTACGTTTATTAGTTTCGACGTAATTGTTGAACAAAGATACCCCTTCCCCGCGGTTTCCATAGTAATCGGAATAGGTTGTGTGATTCTTTCAGGCAGTGCATTTTCGCATGTCGCGTGCGCTATGGAAACCGCTGGGAAGGGGTATCTTTGTTCAACAATTACGTCGAAACTAATAAACGTACACTAATAAATTTACATTCGTTTTGTAGAATAGCTCAAATACTAATAATACAATGCAAATAAAACATACTTTAACGACCTGGTTTTTCTTGTGTTGGAAAATAACTGAAAAAGAAGTGAAAAAAATCATGTCTTTTTCTAATTAAATCCATTCTTACTTCCATAAAATGTATGAAACTTGTGTCCGTTTTCTACTTCTACTAATAGATAATTTTATTGACTATCGCATGATATCAAATATTCGCTTATTAATGTTAAGTTACCCACGTTTTCACTTGTTTTTGAAGGAAGAGGTGAAAACTAAAAATTAAAATCTTAAATCCTCGTAATTTTGCGACAAATGGGTCAAGCACCAAATTTGAAGTATTTTCATCGATAAAATTGTCCATAGATTACGCCATTAAAGTTTGATCACTACAAGCCCGGACACACTGTATATATAAAAATGAAACCCGTTTCGCGTTGTCACGGCATCACGTGTGAACGGCTGAACCGATTTCGATAATTCTTTTTTTTAAATGTTTGTGGAAGTCCAAGGATGGTTCTTACGGAAAAAAATATTAAGAAAATCTCTACGCTAAGGCGGTACGAAGTTCGCCGGGTCAGCTATTATTAATAAGTTTATTTTAGTATTTAATTCAACGTAAAACTGAATTCTGTCTGTTTATAATATAACGTGTGAGATTGTAAACTAACTGTGGCCGTGGGTTAGGTTATTGTGGTAACATTTTTTTAGAATTACTTATTAGAAAAGTTTTCGGTAAAGCCTAATTTATCAAATCATTATTAACTAGCTTTTGCCCGCGGCTTAACCCGCGTGAAATTTAGTTTGTCACAGATTATTATAGCCTACCTATTATGTTATTCTGGGTTATAAACAATAATACTGTAAAGTTTCATCAAAATCCGTTCAGCAGTTTTTGCGTGAAAGAGTAACTAACATCCAGACATCTAAACTTTCGCATTTATGATATTAGTAGGATGATAAGACATTACTACGCGCGCTACATTGGCCACATTGTGTTATAGCTTATGTTTTATGTATTTATTTTTCATTATTTCAGTCACAATATAACGTTCACTGCTGAACATAGGCCTCCCCCAATGATTTCCACATCGCCCGGTTGGTAGCGGCCTGCATCCAGCGTCTTCCTGCTATCTTTATGAAGTCGACCTGTACCTGAGATGATGATTATTTTATTTTTAAGTAGTCTATTATTAATGTCCTCTCCCAAGAGAAGATACTCTGAGAAAGCATAGACAATAATGGACTTCGCCGGTCGCGCTGTATCAAAATACTCTAAACAACTTAATTAGGTACCTATCATTTTAATGGTTATCCATAAATGTTCCGTATTTCCTCATGGTGACAAATCAATAAAGTTAAATGATTTAGAAACGAATTGTAGGTACCCACAAGGAAAATCAGTGGTTGGCACGTATTTACCTCGTTGTGATTGTGATGTGTTTTTTAGGGTTCCGTATTTAGTGGTAGAAAAAACCTATTAATATACCTATTAATGTTAATGTGCTTGTTATCTTAATTACTTTAAAGGGCACAGTACGGAAAGTACAAGTTACTAGTTAGATTAGACTAGTGCCTAATTATGTGATACTTATAAACGACACTGCTCATTAAATAATTCGATTATACGAGACATTAAACTTAAAAAAAAATCAAAGATACAATGAATATACCTACCTAAAAGCACGATAAGCAGTATGTTTTCTTATGCATTAACACAAATAATTCAAAATAACTGCACTAAATACACACACAAATAACAAAACTTTGATACACCAACAGAAAAGGGTATTAATCAAAGATATCCCACGTACGTTTTTTGCCGTCAGCAAAGGGTGGATTCAATGGCACCCCTGCCAAATATTGGTTTTTGTTGCTATGTCCAGTAAGAGCAAAGCCGTGTTTCCCATCGACAATAGCGCGGTATCTTGCAGGCTTTCACTATGACGTTTTATAGTGCCACGTCATTAATCCGTGAATATAAAGTGAGGGAATGACAAAACATGAATTAATTTCGGATATGTCGTACGGTACGATGCACACCCTAATGTGGGCTACACACGGACGCATTATGAAATGGAAAGCATTTACATTCCATTATGAATCTTGACTTAACGATTACAATTCTTATGCCCGTTGTCACCATCAATCCCTACTTTTTGAGTGACCCCTATACCCCTAACACATATTATTAAATTTGTTTAAATAGGGGTCACTTAACAATTAGAGATTGATGGTGAAAACGGGCATTAATCACATAATTTTAAATGTTTGTAGAATTAAGTATATTTTTACCTACCTACTTATTTAAGTTCCTACTTCGTATTCTTAAAGTTGAAATAAAAGTAACAAAAAATTTTTTTGCAAAACTTAATATTATTTAAAAATAACATATTTTCGTGACTTTTTTCAGTCATTTGTTATTAATAAATACTTTATTGATCTTTAATCAATCAAAATAATAAGTATTTTAAGAGCGTTGTCACATTTTTCATGCAGAAATCGAGAATTTGGCAGATTTCGAAATGATTTTAGTCATATAATTTATTGTTATAGCTTCTTTTGACTTATATCATCGTAATTATCATACGTTTTTACGGAATGTCTATTGACAAAATCTCGTTCAAATTGGATTTTTGCCTACGAAAACAGCGAATTTCGAAAGCCCGATTTCCAGGTAACTCGCGAAGGCACAACTTTGAACTAATATTACAACAAATTTATTTCTATTTACTTCACTGACTGACTGTACAGGGATATAAACATACACATTACACACATACATACCTACCTACTCTCGAAACACATTACCCTCCTGCACTCGGGTAAAAAGTAACATACCTTTATAATTAAATTCGTCTAAAGGCATTGAGCTAGTGAAGTTTCTATAATCCCAGTAGTGATCACCAACACTTAATAGTAACAATAACCAACGACAGCTAAATGGTTAATTTTGCATAACACCATCAAAGCTGCTTCAAAAGTAGTTTTTTAACAAATTTCTCTTTCCGTTTCTGGCGCTCCTTGGTGCGTTTCCAGGCTATTTCATTACGTGGTTTCTTTCTTGCGTCTTTAGGGTTACATTTTTCCACGAACTGAGACAAATCTTCCATTATTTTGGATCAAAAACAATAAAAAACCGCAGCAACTTTAAGCATGTTATGAAAAAATCTCCATACTGATTTCGCAGTCACGTGACCAAAATACCGTGCTGCCATTGGTCAATCAACTTTTAGAGGGTTTTGAAAGAAACGGACGGCGTTTTAGCGGAGTTTGTAACACAAACCAAATTTTAAGTGCTAGTTTAGTAGTCTTTTTGTGAATTTTGATCGAAAATGATTGAACAGTATGATGAGAAAATTGCAGTAACGTCATTTAGAGATATAAACAGAAATTCGTTGCAGGAGCGTTTTAGCGGGTTTTGAAACTAGACGACTCAATTATATATTATTTCTTTATTATTATGTATGATGTTCTGTCTTAGGTACGATACAACTACGGATTAAGATCGTTTAGTCGACGCAGCGTTGAAATTGTACAGATAAATGCAGTTTGCGCACTCACTACACGACGTCAAGCAATAAAAACCTAAAATTCGAACGCCAACTTTTTGCTACAACGCTCTTAAGTGTTCTCTAATGTAAAACATTTCCTTTAACTTAGGCCTTAACTAAACAAGGATAAAGTGGAACTAAATACAATGTATGCATTGAGGAAAACGGCGCTACAAAATAAATTATAATAATTGGCAGATAGTCAAACTTGTCAAGCAGGCAGATCAGGTAAATAGAAAATAATAAAAGTCGTCTGCATAATAATTTATTTCGAAATCAACCTACAAAATAGTTACAAAGAATGTTCTCATGTGAGTTTTTTAAACAATTTTTTTGGTTGTTCGTATCTACATCCCAGCTATCCCAATCCCAACTAATATTATAAATGCGAAAGTAACTCTGTCTGTCTGTCTGTCTGTCTGTCTGTCTGTTATGCGCAAAGTTTTGTAAGAAATTGCAACAAAATATTGCGCTATTTTTTTATTGCGCTGATTCTGCTCCATACTGATGTCTGGAGCCTTTAATGGATGATATTGTTTGTTTACACATACAATCTCACTATTTTGTTGCAATTTCTTACAAAACTTTGCGCACAAAAAGCAAATCTAGTATGAAAATCATCTAACTTCTAATTCTCGTAACTCAGTTCAGACTGAGTTTAGAGGTATACATGTCATAGTAAGTTTGGTTTATTACACTATTTTGTAATCAAAAAACAAAGTTTGATCGATGGCCGCGCGAAAAAAAAAAGACGCCACTTTCCATACAAAATCTGGCATTGCCATTTGGCATAGAGATAGTTTGAGTCCCGGGAAAGAACATAGGATAGTTTTTATCCCGGTTTTTGAAAAAGGGACGCGCGCGATAAAGTTTTTCTGTGACAGACAAAATTCCACGCGGGCGAAGCCGCGGGCGGAAAGCTAGTTTTAAATAAAATACGCGTAGTTATAATATTAGGTTTCATTTTCCTTTAATCATAGCCTTTGTCTATTTGAAAAAAAAAACAAACTATTACAGCTTATCTAATTACCTGTGCTAAGATAATTAGAACTAACTTATGTATTAAAAACGTCATAATTATCGCTCGTATTCACTAACATTACTATGAGGTCTCACAGTGCGCGTGGACGCACAGGGTGACACACGAACCAATCACAGAGCTCTATTCAATGCTGTGCGTTCGATTTGCTGCTTTACTTAAGCAAGCATCGTTAGTGAATACGGGCGTATGTCATCTCACTTTTAGCGATCCAGCTCTAAAATCAATTTGAGAATCAGTCATTATTAACACAAAAATAAGGAAAAAGAGTTACTTTATCCTTATTGTTATCGTAGACCAAACTTGATATTTTATGTCAACATAATCATGTATGGTCTACAATGCCTACTAGATGAAAACAAGGAAAAAACACATTGATAAACTTGCAGCACTGGTTTTGTTTTGGTGTGCGCACGAGTGGAGTTGTACCTATTATGCGCCAAGTTATGCTCATCTATACTTACATAATATTATAAAACCGAAGAGTTTGTTTGTTTGGTTAAAAGAGCTAATCTCGGGAACTACTGGTCCGACATTTTGTTTTTGTGTTATCGAGGAAGGCTTTAAACTATAATATCACCCTACAGCATTGGTTCCCAAAGTGGGGGGCGCGCCCCCCAGGGGAGGCGCAAAGACCTTTAAGGGGGCGCGGGCCATCTGTGTACTTAAATGTAAAAATCCTGCGATCGCTGAGAGAATGCATTCCAGACTGCTCGACACGAGCTATAAANGTGGTAAAAACGGGAAATATTATTCAAACAATTTCACGCATAAGAAGTCGCGGGTACAGCTAGTCGATAATAAAGGAATACGAGCCCGAGTCATTGGCCGCGACTAACCCGCGTGGAATTTATCTGGGATCTTTAGAAAAAATACAATTAAAATCAATACATTTTGCATGTACAATATTACTTTGCGTAAATATTCCAATATTATGTACTTATACTGCGGTGATTCAGAATATTTTTTATCAAAGAAAGAGTTGCTGCCTCTGCAGACAACCATGATAGAACGTTTAAAGCTCGCTATAAACATTTAAAAGTGATTTGTAAAACTATTTTTGACTCAAAACAAAAATGATCCTTCTTAGCTCACGAACATCGTTTAAAACTAATAATGTAGCGATGAAAAAAAGCTAAGACATCATCTAGGCACATACCTAAGTACGTTACAGTAATCTGTTTGGTTGATTCAAATACACTTTTAAATTTGGCCCTCTATTTACCGTGAATATGATTGTTGTCAAGCGTACGCACAATCTGAAATCAAAATTTATAGTATTTCGAAGGACAGAAACAGGAAAGTTTGTTTATAAACCTACTACAGGTAAACTTGCGGTTAGTAAAACCAGTTCAAATGTGGAAAGTTCATTATCCTCACTCTACAGTTTGTATAAATAGGAAAGGTTCAACCGAAGACTTCACACATCGAATCTTCATCTCTGTGGAATCGTTTCTCCTGACTTCAAAACAAACGAAATGGCCGCCATGAAGACCGCCCTGATGCTGCTGCTCGTCGCCTTCGCCTTGATGGTGGTGACGGAGGCCGCCGTCCGCGTCGGGCCCTGCGACCAGGTCTGCAGCCGCATCGACGCCGAAAAGAACGAGTGCTGCAGGGCCCATGGATACAGAGGCTGGAGCAGCTGCAGTGGCGGGATGTATTGCTACTGACACCACAGCACCACCTCCAAGCAAACAAAATTAAATACTCGCGACGACACAACTGCCAAAAAGGGCACTGACTGAGTCTTAAAATGTTTAGAGTCTAAAATTGTTAGTTGTAAGTTTTTTATTTGAGTCAAAATTAAACTTATTTTGTCCTGATCATTTTTTTTTATTTAGACTGACCTAGAACTTGTCATGTAATGACGTAGTAAGAAGTGGGCGTGTACGAGGGAGGATGGTAGAAAGCATGGAATCTTATCTGTGATATTTGGAGGGATTTATTTAGTAAAACATTAATCTATGTCATATCAGAAAAGATCACTTAAATATCTCGTATTTATAATAAATATTGCTCACCATCCTTCAAAGCCGTATGTCCCTTTTGTTGTCATACACGACAGCAGCACCCTCTGCGGGAAACGCGAGGAAATTCGCCCAATTATGTCGCCCTCAGCTTTTTAGCTTATTTATCAATCAATCTTTGATCTGGGGCTGATAAACACTTCACTATCAACAACGTAAGACCTACGTATCACTGAAGTTAATGGACTTCACTTAGCTGATTACTTATACTCGTAAGTGCCTTTTAAGTGTAGATAGTGCATAATACGAATGTGGTTATTCAAGATATTTTTTTTTTTATTTTTTTTTTTATTTGTGGCAATTAAACCTCTCTGGGAGGTTTATTTCTGCCAATGTCGAGTGAAAAATATTGACATAGTTATCAATAGAACGTGGGTGTTTCAGTTCTATTGATTTTTCATGGATTCCGTGGGGTTAAGTATGCCCGTAAGCAGGTTTCGAGACGCCACCGGGTCCAAAGCGGGTTGTTCATACGACAACCCACTCGACACTCGATGCGCGCTCAAATTCGAAGTATTTCAATGTTTTTTATAATTTATCACTTCACTGCACTTTAGAACACAAAATAACACCAAATTTGTACACTAAAGTCCATTAAATAATAAATTGAAACCATTAAAACAGATCGACCATGCTTCCCGTTCAACTACCCTCCACGGAATCCGAGCATATTATTATTTCGGACTGCAGCACAGATGAGACTTCATGAGACAGACAGACTGCAGTGCCAATACCACAGATAAGGATTAGAGGCACAGATATGTTTTTTATTTTTTTTTTTATTTGTGGCAATTAAACCTCTCTGGGAGGTTTATTTCTGCCAATGTCGAGTGAAAAATATTGACATAGTTATCAATAGAACGTGGGTGTTTCAGTTCTATTGATTTTTCATGGATTCCGTGGGGTTAAGTATGCCCGTAAGCAGGTTTCGAGACGCCACCGGGTCCAAAGCGGGTTGTTCATACGACAACCCACTCGACACTCGATGCGCGCTCAAATTCGAAGTATTTGGGTGAATTTCAACAAGTGCATATTTTTGCCTAATTTTGGTGGAAATTGTTATTTGTGTATTTTTATTCTTTAATTATAGATCAAATTTATTCGAAACTTATACTGTTTCTAAAATGATTAAGAGATTACATTTTGTCCAGTAGTTTTTTAGATTTTCCTTACACCAAAATTAAGAGAACACCAAAATTTATATTAAAGCACCAAAATTAGAAAATATGCTGTCAGTCGGTCATATCTTAGTGCCAAGCTCAAGAAATGGTTTTAAATTTACCAGCACCGACTCCAAAAATATTAATCATGGTATATTGTCCTAATAAATAAATAACGACGTACTTATTTTCTACTTTTAAGTGATTTTTGGCGTCGGTTTAAATTTTTTTGTTAAAATTTTGAAAATCGGTTCACAATTGACGGAGTTAAGTCGGTTAAAAATGCTTTGGTGCACCACCAAAAACACCAAAATTGACTCACCAAAATTAGATTCTCGTTGAAAAAGCTAAATTATATGAAATCTGTTTTAAATATAACAATAACATTTTAACACATGGTATGAAAACAGTTCCTTTACATTATACGAGGAATTCAACTAAAAAGAATAGCTTAGAAATCTTATACAAAAAGACACCAAAATTGCAGAATTGTTGTCCGTTTAAAAAAAAACAACACATTTACGTTTTTGGCGGGAAGACGCAGAGGTCTTGCACCCGTCTGCCGTCACTGCTCGCGGGGGCGGTACTAAACCTAACGAATGATGGGAGTGTTTAAATCCTGTTTGATCTTTAAAGAAACTGACGAGCTATTTCATTATTGACACCAAAATCATAAATTTTTCGCGGACAAAACTTAAGGACGTGACTTAATCACAGTTATTTGGGAAACTTGCTTAATTTGGTAATCTTAGATAATAGATAGATTGTATAATCCAAAAATATACTTTTTCCCTAAGTTCTGTTTTGATCTTCAGCTAAAAAAATACATATTGTAAGAAATTAAGGATGTGGACACTGCACCAAAATTAGAAACGCTTAGTTCAATTATTTTTTGTCGAATTTGTAAAAGAAAATACTCATTAATAATGTTGTCCTCAAAATGGAACCTCTGTATATTTTCGTGTAAAAAAAAATCAAAGTTCTATGTCATAAAAAACATATGATTTTCAGCTACGCCGCTCAAAAAATGTGTTTGGGAAATTGACCCATTTCAATGTTTTTTATAAATTATCACTTCACTGCACTTTAGAACACAAAATAACACCAAATTTGTACACTAAAGTCCATTAAATAATAAATTGAAACCATTAAAACAGATCGACCATGCTTCCCGTTCAACTACCCTCCACGGAAGCATTCAAGATATTATTTATTTTATTTGTGTTATGACAGTAGGTACATTAAATGACTGGACAATGGACAGTGTAGGTATCAAACATTTTGTAAGTTTGAGAAAAAACCTTTATTTTTTCCACAATCTTAACTAATTATTTTCATCTGCAATAGAGCTATATGCGATAAAGAATACTAGCTTTTGCCCGCGGCTTTATTTTGTCACAGATAGTCATTAAATAGCCTATATGTTATTCTGGATTATCTATTACTTATAATAAATCTGTAGAGAGGTCAATTCTGTACATGAAATATATTTTCAAAATAACTATCAGGGGGTGATTAGTGATCGATACTGATGCCAAAAATGCAACCAGTAAAATTTTTGTCTGTCTGTCTGTCTTTCTGTCTGTCTGTCTGTCTGTCTGTCTGTATGTTCCTTATAGAAACAAAA
>NW_021133139.1:0-1198 GCF_004193835.3 Ostrinia furnacalis | reverse complement strand
ATCAGTCCCTCAACAAAAATACATTTTTTATTTTGGCCAGAGGGCCTCGTATTTTATTATTATTGCAAGCTTTTATTTACTTTCACATGTCTGGTGTAGGCAAATCTTGCAACTTAAAATTGACCAACTTCCCGGTTTCCCATTGAGCTGAAATTTTTCATGCATGTGTAGGTAAGTCGGATGACAATGCAATATTATGATGACATGGAGCTGGAAGGTAGCCATAGGAGCTCTGCAAAAAACGACATAACTCCATAGAGTTTGGGCTCATTTGATTTGTATTGACGGGAACTTCCATCCTATATGGTAACCGGGGTCTGATGATGAAGCCGAAAGGTGGCCATAGAAAATCCGCACTGAAACGACACAACCTCATCGAGTTTGGGCTCATTTGGTTCGTATTGACGAGAACTTCAATCCTATAATGATAACTAGGGTCTAATGATGGAGCTGGAAGGTAGCCATAACTGAAAGGTGGGCATACGAATTCTCCGCACTAAAGCGACACTACCTCATTGAGTATGACTTCAATCCTACTTTTATATGTTAACCAGTCTGATGATGGAGTGGAAGGTGGCCATAGGAACTCCGCAATAAAGCGACACAGCCTCGTTGACTTTGGGCTCATTTAATTCGTCTTAAAGAGTACGTTGGCCTAGATCAGTGTATTGTGATTACCTGTGGGTCGCGACCCCCTGGGGGGTCGCCAAGAATCTATTTGTACAGTCGCGGAATGAAAAGGTTCGTCACCTTAGTGTCGGTTTTCGCTTGTACTAGGTACTGTAAGAGTCAAACCTGCCAACCTAACAGTGCAAGAAACAGTGCTGCTAACATTTAAATAAATATGACGTTTGCTAACGAATAAGGTTTGGCTTGTTTATTTTTCTATCCCATCAGTGCAATGCAATGATGACATTGACCAATTGACAATAGTTTTTTTTTATTTAAAAGAAATAATAATGGCAGGTTGAACCAACAAGAAGGTTTTAATTTATCAATCATAATAATCTTCTTGACAAGATAAATCGTCAAACAACTTTGATCTGAATAATTTTGAACTTTACAGACGAACAGTTAAAGATTATTTTCTCTAACTCGAGATTATTCTGTAACATAGTTTCAAAAGGTAATATGTGCTCGCGATTCGTTGAAGGAATCAATTTGAAAACTGACGAACCTTTTCATTCCGTGACTGTAC
>NW_021133137.1:0-671 GCF_004193835.3 Ostrinia furnacalis | reverse complement strand
TTAAATTAGCAATAAATCGTGTAGCAAATTAAATTATAATCAATTTGCAGTTTTGATTTTGTTTGTTTCTCTTGACGCCATGTCGACATGTGCGTTTCTTACGAATGCGAGGCAACACTGGCTGCACGAAGCTAGCGTGGGGTGCGGTACCAGGTGCGCAGGGTACAAGGTTCTTCGACCTGGTTTCGCATTGTGAAGACATTTTATTACTTCCGTGCGATACCAGGTCTAAAAACCTGGTATTATGGTAGGTACATCATTGGATTCTATTTTAAGAATACATCATAGATATATATTCATCACTTTCCTACTCCGGACCCAATTGAAGTTATGCCTTTCGCACGACAAGGAAGACTATAATTTTCTTAGCCGCACGGTAAGCGAGACGTACACAAGGTCTATAGACCTGGTTTCGCACTCAACGTGTTAACCGTCATGAAGACTACTTTTCGATAGGGTAAGTCCTTTACGCGGTATAACCGGAAAACCGAAAAAACGCCCCTTTCGGGGGCCCACACCACTTAAGCACAACTCCGTCGAAGTCGAAAACTTAGGAGAGTCTTAATGGGCAACCAATGAAGCCATTAAAGCAAAAAATCTTTTGTAGGAATTATTTCCGATTTAATCAATTTTTGTGTTTAATTCTACTGGCCTATTAATACATTTTAAAG
>NW_021133135.1:0-1126 GCF_004193835.3 Ostrinia furnacalis | reverse complement strand
ATTATGAATGTGGTGTTACTCCAGATCTTCGATTTTCCTAGTTTTTATAGTTTTCCCTTTATGTGGCCATTAAACCCTAACTCTGTACCAAATTTCAGCTTTCTGAGTTTATGGGAAGTACTAGTTCTATTTTGATGATCAGTGAGTGAGTGTCGTAAATGCGAAACTTTGCTTTCGCTTAACTTCGAAACTAAATGACCAACAGACTTGAAATTTTGGATTTTAAGTACGTGATTATAGCTTACTAGATGACGAAAATTTCTGCGTTCTGGTCTTATCCAGAGGTTCTCAAATAGGGGCCTGAAAATGCGGCGAAATGGTTCCAGTAAAGGATGGTACGGCAGTGTTTGCTTCGCGCTCGACTTGGCGGGGGCACTGCCGTGCCCCCAGATATCGATTGTCTATGTTATTAACTACTGTTCCTTTTCGTTTCCTAATTTGTTAAGAATGTATCGCATAATATTTTGCCATAGTTTTTTTATAGGCTTGAAATTTATTGAAATCCAATTTAATAACCCTGTGGTACAAATTATCGAACCGGTTGGCTAAATTGGACCGAAGCTCTGAACTTGTACTTTGTTGATTTGTGCTAAATATACAATAATCATGTTAATTAATACTTATGAAATAGTAAGTTGAATAATGTATCTTTTATTATATACCATGGACATTAGCAAAAACAAAAGAAAACTATGTGTAAAATGGGATTGAAAAAATCTGGTCCAAATTAGCGGACTCTCCCTTATAATCCTTCTGTACAAAAAAGGTGATCAGTATGATATCGGAAATTACCGGCCCATTAGTTTGATGTCTAACCCATACAAAATATTTGCAAAGATCTTACTCAAGAGATTAGAAGGAAAACTCGACGAACAACAGCCAATAGAGCAGGCAGGATTTAGAAGAGACTACTCAGTACTTGATCACATCCATGCTGTGAGACAGATCATCGAAAAATATGCAGAATACCAATTCGTATACTACCTTGCATTCGTCGACTACAGCAAGGCATTCGACTCATTAATACATACATACATCTGGGAGGCGTTAAGAGAACAAGGGATAGAACAAAAATATATAAGATTGATTAGAAATGTATACAAAAACAGCTCGGCGTGCATTCACC
>NW_021133134.1:0-29309 GCF_004193835.3 Ostrinia furnacalis | reverse complement strand
AATGGTTGCTTCAATGATTGGTTTCGTGTATGGAAAAATGTGTCAAAGTTCGCGGAGAATACTTTAAAAAGCAATAAATACATTTTTAAATAGTAATGTTGTTTCACTTCCTTGATTCCCGAAATTTTCAGTGCCGCCCTCGTACATTAAGTATTAAAATGTAAAAAAGGTAGTAAAAAGAGCTTCTAAATATTTTTTGTGGAAGCAGAAGACATATTTGTAAAGACATTATTCGATTTTTTTCATTCTGTTCTGGTTGACTGCGAAACATATCCTAGGAGATTTGTCTATGGCCTAGAATATCCCTATGGTGTAGACACGGTAACGACCGCGCGGTCACGGCCAATGCATAAGTATCGATATAGTTTCGGCAGCAAGTATCGATAAAGCTACTGTTTTAAAAAGCTTAGGACAATCTATCCCATCCCAACTAATATTATAAATGCGAAAGTAACTCTGTCTGTCTGTCTGTCTGTCTGTCTGTCTGTTACGCTTTCCCGCTTAAACCTCGCAACCGATTTTGATGAAATTTGGCATAGAGATAGTTTGAGTCCCGGGAAAGAACATAGGATAGTTTTTATCCCGGTTTTTGAAACAGGGACGCGCGCGATAAAGTTTTTCTGTGACAGACAAAATTCCACGCGGGCGAAGCCGCGGGCGGAAAGCTAGTCTAGTACTTTATAATAAATCTGTAGAGAGGTCAATTCTGTACATGAAATATATTTTCAAAATAACTATCAGGGGGTGATTAGTGATCGATACTGATGCCAAAAATGCAATCAGTAAAATTTTTGTCTGTCTGTCTGTCTGTCTGTCTGTCTGTATGTTCCTTATAGAAACAAAAACTACTTGACGGATTTTAACGAAACTTGGTACAATTATTCTTCATACTCCTGGGCAGGTTATAGGATACTTAGGAATTCCCACGGGAACGGGAATTAGCGGGAAAATTCTTTTGTATGAAAAATCTAAACCGCTTAAGTTAGACACTTGAAATTTGGCATGCAAGTACCTTAGAAAACTTAAAGCTTAGTTACAACAGGATATTGCAAAATTCCTACGGGAACGGGAGTTAGTGGGAAAAAACATTTGTATGTAAAAATCTAAACCGCGTAAGATAGACTCTTGAAATTTGGCATGCAGGTACCTTAGTAAACTTAAAGCTTAGTTACAACAGGATATTGCAAAATTCCTACGGGAACGGGAGTTAGCGGGAAAAAAATTGTATGAAAAAATATGAACCGCGTAAGATAGATGCAGGGGGGGTAAAACGAGATCCACGCGTACGAAGTCGCGGGCGGCCGCTAGTATTAACTAAATATCGCTATCACTTCGCTCCATCCAAAAGTTAAGTATAAAACAGTGGATGTAAGCGGCTTACTAGAATCGATTGCGAAAAACGAATGATATGCTACATCGTCTTTTAATTATTTCGTTTTCTAAGGATTGAGATACTTTTCATAAAGCCTGTTAACCCTTAAAAGGAACTAGTGCAAATCTTTGTTTTCAAAACCCTTACCATTACAGAAAATTAATTAGAATTTTAATTAAAATATTGTGGGAACTACATATTGGGAACTTTATATGATAAAAACCTTAAGCTTACTTGTGTTTACCATCTAAATATCGATAGTCTTATCCCTACAAAACATGGCGTCGCCGCGTCGGTTTTGGCGCGAATCCTATGCAGAATAATTTATCCTTTATGCGTAGACCTAATGGCTTCCGCAGCTGGTGCAAGCGATCTTAAATTAGGCAGATGACACTGTGCTACTGCGAACATCGTGTCGCATGTTCTAGTTTTCTAGGGAATTATTTTAAATATTCTTATTCTTCACCTGAGCGGTTTTCGGTTTGTCACAGAAATCTTTCTTAAAAAATCTACAGCTCACGTCTGTAAAGTAATAGATTGAGAGATAGATGGGTTTCCTAGTTTCTCCTTGTTCAAGATTTTTTCAACAAAACAGCCACGTTTTCCAAGGTTCAAAATCTAATGTAGAGACACAAGAAATCATCAGAAAACTCAACTCAACTCTTTATTGGTTTTTCATCGATTCCTCAGAGATTAGAGAGTTTGACAGATATTTGACGTTTGTTAAAGTTAAAGTAAGATGGTGCAACCCAGCCTAAGTAATAAGTCCTTTGACTCAATACACGTTCAAATTCAAAAGCTAAATAAATTATATTATCGTTCGTTCGTTTCAGCCGAATGATGTCCACTGCTGGACAAAGGCCTCCCCCAAGGATTTCCACAAAGACCAGTCCTGCGCCGCCCGCATCCAGACACCTTCCGCGACATTCACCAGATCGTTGGTACACCTAGTGGGAGGCTTGCACACACTACAATAAATACATTATATTTCAATGTTTTTCTTCCATTCTTCCGCCGCCATTCAGCAGTACTTATCTGGCAATACAAGATAATAAGAAGTGACATTCATTTTCTCCGTAAGACCGAAAGCGTTGCGCCCTAATTGGGCAAAAGTAATTAATTCTGGATTAAATGTACATTATAATATTGCGGTTGTCACGCCGGTCGAGTCTCTGCTAGTGACTGACGCTGAGTGACATGATGCGCAGTTTTATACAACTACGAACATCATTATTAGTTTTACAGAGGGATTACTTTAGCATACTCGTAAGTATAAATCTCGCAAAATACTAAATTGTTGTATTGCCCGCGGTCCGGCCGTTTGGATTTATATGTAACCCTAGCTATTATTATGTATCATTATGAAGTTTCATAATTATGTTAATCCTAGGTAGATATGACAGTTTAAGGTTCCCCCGGGACAAACTTGACCTTTACTGGTAGGGTTTTTATTGGCGGTCAAACTCTACAGGAGTTGCAGCAGTGGGAACGAGACGTGGGAATAATCTCGTGTAGGTAGATTTTGCATTAAGGCGTCCGTTTATCCACTCCCATTTGGCGTTTACAATATGAATACCTATAGATTTAAATTTTACTTTCTGCCAGAAACATTATTTATGGAATATGCATTTAAAATAACATCTATTAAAACTACAAAAGATATTGTAGGGTAAATGCTACGTCGAAATTAAGATCATTGACTCCTAAACAAACGTTGTAAGTTGCAACGATTTGAAATGCGTTTCACTTTGGGCTTCAATGTAAATCAGGTGCGTTTTTTACAAATCAATTATTCAAATATTGTATCCCCTTAGCAGTGGCGCCCTCTTTGGGTGCAGCGTGTAATTTGGACCGGAAGTGGCGCGGTAGGGTAGCTATAGGGTTGTCCTGTCACGACCTTTTTATACTTTGTAGCTACTTCTGTATAGGTACATCAAGAAAATGTATACTACTTTATATTCTTACGAGTATACTTTGTCCAGCAGTGGACGTTATTTGACTGATGCCCGTTTTCACCATCAATCCCTAATTTTTAAGTGACTCCTTTGAAAACAAAATTCCTGTCATGTGTTACCATAGGGTTCACTTAAAAATTAAGGATTGATGGTGAACACGGGCATGAAACGTACGAACGATCTGCCAAGACTAAATTGATAAAATGACTTGTTTTCCATTTATTATATTCAATAGAGATGTATTAAGAACGGTGTTGTTTGAGTTTGGAAGAACGAAAGCAGACTTTATCATAAATAAGTATGTAGAACAAATTAACGTAGCTCTGACAAATGAAAACAAAAACCTCCGAATGTAGGTAAAATGGTTCAGAAATGATTTTTAATTGTTTTACAGCCTGCTAATAGTTCCAAGGCACAACTTTTCAATTCCAATTAGTTTTCAATCAAACTTGCTTTGGAATTGATAGTCAATTTAGTTAGCCAAATAGTGACGTCATTCCTTTGTGTTTCACAAAAAAATGGGAGATTCTGCATTTGAAAACACAAAAAGTATTATAAAAAATAATTTGATCATGGCTTTTATTAGAATCGGCTCTGAAAAAGTATATCAATGGATTTAGTGGTGATTTATTGGCCCAACTAATGAAATCCTTGGTCCAAATCTTTGACGGTAGCCCTGTAGGGTGCATATCCAAGGCACCGAGGGGGCCCGTCACGTTGTCACTTAGGGTGGCTCCAATCAATATGGGGAAACCCATAATTTATGTCCCACCTATTTACGGGGATGACGTCATGCCAGCTGCAAAGTTTTGTTACGCCAATGATTGCCATCCACTGCAGTTTGACCATGAAGTTTGGAGGTGATTTTCTGTCGATATTCGTGGTTTTCCTTTGTCGGGCAGAAATAGGAAAGGTTCGATACGTGACAGATTCAATTTCGTGATTGTTTCGGTTCGTTCGTCTTTTTAGGGTTCCGTAGGGATAGGGGCCAAGGGGACCCAATTGATATGCCTTTGGTATCCATAATTCTGAAAGTTGAATTTAAAAATATTTATTTTTGCCCACATTCATTGGAACAATTCGTTTTAGTATTTAGAAGATTTATTGTACTATGCCCATTTTCACCACCAATCCCTAATTTTTAAGTGACCCATATGGTAACACATAACAGGAATTTTGTTTTGATAGCGGTCACTTAAAAAATAGGGATTGATGGTGAAAACAGGTAAGGTACTCGCATGATACCTACATATTATATTCGGGGTTAATTATAACATAAATTGCAACAATTAAATGTTAAGTGCGTGCGTTTTATCCCAATATTTTTAATATCGGATGTTGTTTTCGAAAAATCCACAATATCCTTTGTTTATTGACTAATTTTTTTTCAGCATCCGTTACAAACGAAGAATTACAAACAGCCTATTAAGTTCATTAACAATTTATTAAACCATTAAGTTTAGAAAACTAGTGCCCGTTTTCACCATAGGTCCCTAATTTTTAAGTGACCCCTATGGTAATAAATAATTGTTTCCATAGGGGTCACTTAAAAATTAGGTATTGATGGTGAAAACGGGCATAAGTCTTTTAAGTCGAATTGAATCGGGTCGTTAATTTCAACTCAAACAAATTGGTAAAATTCTCCTATAGAGTTTCATACCACAGTCTTCATTGAGTAGTGCTGAGAAGAAGCGTATTACAGCGTTTCTTAACCTTTTTTGTCCACGGACCCCTTAGGAAATCAAGCACATATTTAAGAACCCCCTTAATAAAAGTATCAACAATAATTTTGATATTACGATTGTTAAATGGTCCATAGATAAATCTGCGGACCGTTATACATAATATGTCCGCGGACCCCCAGGGGTCTTTGGACCACAGGTTAAGAAACACTGTTATAGAGAGTTCTTTAGTATCTAAAATAAATGAATAAAGATTAGCTGGTACTTACGAATCCTCTTTTTTTCCAGAAAATGTCCGGAGAAGTCGTGCTCGGCGGACTGTTTAGCGATAGGTAGCAGGCTGCGCGGCGCGATGGGCACACGGCCGCCCGCGCGCTTCTGGCCGCAGCTCTGGGCCACGGTCGTCAGGAACCTGCTGCTGAAGAAGCGGGACACCAGGAAGACGCTCGCGGTGAGTGTTGACGAGGCAGAGTCTCTTAAGATTAAGCTTGGGCTAGGAATAAAGGAGCGAGAGGACACGAGGAAGACGCTTGCTTGAGTTCAGGTGAGGAGGAGTCTCTTAGGATCACCTGGATATGTCAATGGAGGAACAGTACACCAGAAAGACGCTCGCGGTAAGTGTTGGCGAGGAGGAGTCTCTTAAGATCAAGGCTGGGTCTGTAGAAGAAGAAGCGAGAGACGAGGAGGAAGCTTGCAGTCGCTCGTGGCTTAGAAGAGTCTCATAAAGCCAAGGCTGGGTTTGTGAGAGAAGAAGCGGGACTTGAGGATGACGCTTGTGGTAAGAAGCAGAGAAGACTCTTAAGATCAAGCGTGGGTCTTTGAAAGAAGAAGCGGGACACGAGGAAAATGCTGTCAGTAAGTAATGACTTAGAAGAGTCTCTTAAGACCAAGCCTGAGCCTTTGAAAGAAGTGGGAAACGAGGAAGACGATTGCGGTGAACCTGACTCAGAAGATTCTCTTAAGACCAAGCATTGGTAAAGATTGGGACACAAGGAAGATGCTTGCGGCGAATCCTGACCCGAATGAGTCTTTTACCCGGTATCTTAAGTTAAAGAATAGTGCGACGCTCTTCTACTGTATGTACCCTGTCTTGTAGTTAAAAGGCGCTCTATGGAGTTAGTGATACGTCTCAAAATGTGTCCAAAGAAACTGAGAATACGAGATACTTACACTTAAGTAGACAGACGTTGCTTGATACCGAGCTCTTGGAGTATAGAACCCTATCATCATAAATTCATCATCATCATCATCATTTCAGCCATAGGACGTCCACTGCTGAACATAGGCCTCCCCTGACGCTTTCCACGTTGATCGATTGGTAGCGGCCTGCATCCAGCGCTTCCCTGCTACCTTTACGAGGTCGTCGGTCCACCTTGTAGGTGGACGTCCCATGCTGCGTTTTCCGGTACGCGGACTCCATTCCAGAACCTTGCTGCCCCAACCATCCATCCCATGTGCTCTGCCCATTGCCACTTCAGCTTGCTAATTCGTCGGGCGATGTCAGCGACTTTAGTTCGTTTACGGATTTCCTCATTTCATCATATATTACTTAAACCTTTTCTGTTACCAGGAGGTGCTAGTCCCGCTCTATTCCCTGGGGGTGCTGATCTTCCTGAAGATGCTGGTGCCGAACCCCAACTTTCCCGAGGTGCGCAAGCCGGGCCGCCTGCTGCGCATCCACCACGACGCCTTCCCGGAGAACCACTCGGTGGCCGTGGTCGCTGACTGGTACAACGACAATGGGACTATGGTATGGAACCTTGTTGTTAAGTCTAAGTAACTTTCTCTCATGAGCTCTCGCCGAGGAAGCAATTAAGTACCATCAGAGGTGACAATGCCCAATGGTGTCGATGCCGATTCTGGACTTTCCAGTGTCGGTAGTTCGCTGCTGGTCTATTATGGTGAACCCACTCGTAACACAAGCACAGGTGCTAGTCTCCTACTCGCTGGATATGCTGATCTTTCTGAAGATGCTGATGGTACGGACTATCTTTCTTTCAATCTTCAATAAATCTTTCAAAGCTCTCGCCGAGGGAGCAAGTATCTTCAGAATAAGTGACAATGCCCAATGTTGTCGGTGTCGGACTGCCAATTCCGGACTTCCCAGAGTTGGTACTGATGGCGCTGCTGGTCTATTGACCCACTCGTAGCACAAGCAGTCCCCCTCTACTCCTGACGATGCTGGTGCCGAACTCCAACTTCCCCGAGGTGCGCAAGCCGGGCCGCCTGCTGCGCATCCACCACGACGCCTTCCCGGAGAACCACTCGGTGGCCGTGGTCGCTGACTGGTACAACGACAATGGGACTATGGTATGGACTCTGGTCTTTTCATTTATGTAACTTTCTAGCTTGAATCTTGAATGAAGGAAGCAAGTATCATCAGAGGTGACAATGCCCAATGGTGTCGCTGCCGATTCTGGACTTGCCAGATGTTTTTTTAGTGTAAACGTAGCTTTCTCTATACAATCTCCAAAAGCTCTCGCAGAGGAAGCAAGTACCATAAGAATGAGATCAGATGACAATGCCCTGGTCGGTTTGGACTATGGCGTTTTAGTCTATGTAGCTTTCTCACTCAATCTCTCATGAAACAGGTACAATTAAAATTAAATTCTCTTGAGTCGACCATAATTAACCTTGAATGAAGAAGAAACGTCCAACCGATTCCAAATGTGATAAGGCCCTCTCCTTTCATGTTGAGTGACCTGTGAAGTATGAGCGCTTTTTATACTTTTACCTAAATTACTCGTTTGAGCAATGATGTCTTGGCCACTGGCATGACTCCTTCCGAATATTTGTTTATTTATTTGAAATTGAGACGATTTGACTAACCGCAATCGCACTTGTTAGTTGATTAGATTATAACATCATGGTAGAGCATGTTTATTCAGTGAATACCTACATAATATACCCAGGGTCTGGTATATCAGTTTCTTATGAAAGCTCCTTTCCTTCATGACTCAATAGCAAGCAACTTGATGCCCAGGCTTACAACCTACAGCCTGCAGCAGAAAAGTTTTACTAATTCCATTATCTAACACCTCGCCTAATTCCCAGGGTTTCCTCGACGACATAAACGCGGTACTCCTGGAATCCGAGCAGCACACGATCAACTGGATCAAGTACAACAACACGACGGAGCTGAACGACGCATACCACAACAATGCGAAGCACTTCCCCATCGCTGTCATCTTCCATACCGACCCTCGATCCTTTGAAGAGCCTCTGAGGTAAGGAATAGTCTCCTTAATAAAGAATACACTACCCTTAGAAATCAGGAGTGGAATTCTTTAAAAAAAAACTTACAAACCGTTATTTATTAATTTTCCTTAAAACAAAAATCAAAATTAACACATCCAAAAATGACAATTTCCTTGATCAGAGAAACAGAATCAATCTATTTTACGTAACGCCTAGTATGCCTAACTATGACCACCATAACACCATAACAACCGATGTGCACGCTCCGAACGCTAGAAAAATAGTGAGCGCGCGGCGGCTTGACACTTATTTTATAAGCGGTCAGGCCTATAGGGGCGATTGCTTATAGTACAGATTCGTATGTGGATCTTGCAAAAATTACAGTCTGATGTGTTGTCAACTTTCAAGTTTACTCCGTAGTGGGAACCTAGAGGGCACTTTACCATTACAAGAATGTTAATTAATTATTTAGTTGTCCTTGTGATGATTCATCCCACCAATTTCGGCCATAGCGACCACTTCGATTCCTAACTGTCTCGGCGACGCTGGTACGCCCGAAAATGGCTTTCGTAGCCGATCATCGCAGCAAATCCCTCGCACATTAAGGGCATACAATATGAGAACGCCGCCAACATAATTCAGCTTTGTCCTTGTAGACAATTTATAATGGAGGCGAGAGAGATCGCACCTGTAAGTTACGTTTAATAAAATCTAACACCAAAGTTACGATAGTTCAGTAATTTTTACAACATTTTGGATATTTCCAAAGAACCTGTGACCATTAGTCTTCCGCCAATCACAAATGCTTCTAAAAATAAGACAAGGGGACCTAAGGACTTGTATCAAGTCAACAAAACAATTAACACTGCAGCTCAACAGCCAAGAAAACAAAATTAAGGAGGAAGTGGCGACCTCATCCAATGACGGCTCTTTCGAGATGCGTATTAATGTTATCTAAAAGAAAGGCCATTCATGTTTGGACAAGGGCACCCAAATAAGTGGGATATTGTCCTCATGGCTATTCGTGGAAGGCCAAGAAAGTTCAGGGTTCGATCCGTGCCATTTAAACACAATGAACTGATTGTTGAAAACTGGACCGAATACTAACTTACTTAGGTACTAGATTATGTAAGGCTAGAACTTTGGATGGCACTAAAACGTGAATAGGCCCAAGCTTAGTCAAATGTGCAGCATTGTCAGCTCTGCTGGGAAATTATAAAGGCCATAATGCTATGCATCATAAGTTCGTAATTTATAGAATTTTCAACAATCTTTGTTTTCAAAGAAAGTCTTTGTTAAGAAACTTACAAATACTGTTTTACGAGTATAAGTTTTGTAGACCGATTTAGTTACATTAAATCTATGTCAAGTCAACATGGTCGATGACAAAATAATAACTAATTACTTACTTACCTAGGTGAAACTTATTTACATACCTTGTAAGGCTGACAAAGGTGCCTGGATGCAAGCGGCGAAGGACTGGTCTTTGTGGAAATCCTTGGGTGAGGCCTTTGTCCAGCAGTGGACGTCTTTTGGCTGAAACGAACGAACTCGTAAAAAGCTATATTTAGGACGTGTTTAAGTTCCCTGAAAAGGGTCTAATTTCTAACAAAGAATTTGAATTAAAAAGTATTCTATTTAGTATGTTTTTTCTTCGCAGATACACCATCCGCACCAACCCGTCCCACGCTGGGACACCGTCAACCCGCACCCTCTACACCTCCCCCGCGAAATGCCGAGAGCGGTCCGGCGCCAAGGACTGGTCCTCCGACTGGTCTCGCGGGGGGCAGCTCATCCCTCTCTCGGAGCACAGGGAGGACACGTGTCCTGTGCTCGAGTATTACTACTCAGGGTTTCTCGCGCTGCAGACGCTGATTGATTATGTTAAGATCAAGGTTAGTTACAAATCGTGGACACTTGCAAAGCTCTTTTTATTTTATATTTACGGCCCGATCGCGAACTTCGTTTACGGCCCGTTCGCGAACGTCTGTCTGCGACGACCGACGCAGACGAGCCTGGGCTTCGCAGCGAAGCCCACACTCGGCCTCGTCGGTACGCGCATCGACGATCGCCAAACGGCTAGAGTACCTTCTGTACTCGCCACTCTGCCCGGTGAAGCTGGAAAAGATCTTCAAGCTACCAGCGCGCGTCCCTTTAAAAAAACTGGGATTTTGTTTTGGTTTTGTCCAGAAACATGGAGACCTGCGGAAGATAATTTGGAAATGGCAATGAGACATGCTACTCTGGTGTAGTGAAGGGCGCCCTCCAGTTAGGTTGAGTCACTAGTACCTACCTGGGTCAATTTCCCAAACACATTTTTTGAGCGGCGTAGCTGAAAATCATATGTTTTTTATGACATAGAACTTTCATTTTTTTTTACACGAAAATATACAGAGGTTCCATTTTGAGGACAACATTATTAATGAGTATTTTCTATTACAAATTCGACAAAAAATAATTGAACTAAGCGTTTCTAATTTTGGTGCAGTGTCCACATCCTTAATTTCTTACAATATGTATTTTTTTAGCTGAAGATCAAAACAGAACTTAGGGAAAAAGTATATTTTTGGATTATACAATCTATCTATTATCTAAGATTACCAANTGGTTAATCTATTATTGTTTCACCGTATGTTTTCCAAACAAAATAAAATAAAATAAAAATAATAAATAAAATTCTCCTACAGAGTTTCATACCGCAGTCTTCATTGAGTAGTGAGAAGAAGCGTATTTACAGCGTTTCTTAACCTTTTTTGTCCACGGACCCCTTAGGAAATCAAGCACATATTTAAGAACCCCCTTAATAAAAGTATCAACAATAATTTTGGTATTACGATTGTTAAATGGTACATAGATGAATCTGCGGGCCGTTATACATAATATGTCCGCGGACCCCCAGGGGTCTTTGGACCACAGGTTAAGAAACACTGTTATAGAGAGTTCTATCTAAAATACTTACATAGATAAAGATTGTCTGGTACTTATAAATGCTCTCTTTTTCCAGAAAATGTCCGGAGAAGTCGTGCTCGGCGGACTGTTTAGCGATAGGTAGCAGGCTGCGCGGCGCGATGGGCACACGGCCGCCCGCGCGCTTCTGGCCGCAGCTCTGGGCCACCGTCGTCAGGAACCTGCTGCTGAAGAAGCGGGACACCAGGAAGACGCTCGCGGTGAGTGTTGACGAGCCAGAGTCTCTTAAGATTAAGCTTGGGCTAGGAATAAAGGAGCGAGAGGACACGAGCAAGACGCTTGCTTGAGTTCAGACGAGAAGGAGTCTCTTAGATCAAACCTGGGTATGTCAAAGGAGGAACGGAACACCAGAAAGACGCTCGCGGTAAGTGTTGGCGAGGAGGAGTATTTGAGAACAAGCCTAGGTCTGTAGAAGAAGAATCGAGAGACGAAGAGGAAGCTTGCAGTCGGTCGTGGATTAGAAGAGTCTCATTTATGAGACAGGAACCTGCTGCTGAAGAAGCGGGACACCAGGAAGACGCTCGCGGTGAGTCTTGACGAGGCAGAGTCTTTTAGGATCAAGCCTGGTCTGTCAAAGACGGAGCGAGACACGAGGAAGACGCTTGCCTGAGTTCAGGCGAGGAGGAGTCTCTTAGGATCACCTGGATATGTCAATGGAGGAACAGTACACCAGAAAGACGCTCGCGGTAAGTGTTGGCGAGGAGGAGTATTTGAGAACAAGCCTAGGTCTGTAGAAGAAGAAGCGAGAGACGAGGAGGAAGCTTGCAGTCGGTCGTGGCTTAGAAGAGTCCCATAATGCCAAGGCTGGGTTTGTGAAAGAAGAAGCGGAACACGATGAAAACGCTGTCGGTAAGTGGTGACTTAGAAGAGTCTCTTAAGACCAAGCCTGAGTCTTTGAAAGAAGTGGGAAACGAGGAAGACGCTTGCGGAGAGTCATAGGAGTCTCTAAAGACGGCGGTTCGCGCGCTGTGACAGAGACAAGAAACTAAGACAGGAAAATGGAGGCAGTGACCGTTACTGCAAACTGCTGCCTTTAACTGGTGTCCTAATCCATTGACATGCGCCATCAAACCAATGGCGTCCCTTGCTTTTGTTATTGTGGCGCGACGCGACGTCGCTTTTTTCTGAGACAGTTTGCAGGTGAGTTGTGATTCATAAAACTGTCTTGAGAACGAGGCGTGATCTGTGTCTCTTAAGACGTCGTGCTCAGCGGACTGCCTGGCGATAGGTAGCAAGCTGCGCGGCGCGATGGGCACGCGGCCGCCCGCGCGCTTCTGGCCGCAGCTCTGGGCCACCGTCGTCAGGAACCTGCTGCTGAAGAAGCGGGACACCAGGAAGACGCTCGCGGTGAGTCTTGACGAGGCAGAGTCTCTTAGGATCAAGCCTGGTCTGTCAAAGACGGAGCGAGACATGAGGAAGACGCTTGCTTGAGTTCAGGCGAGGAGGAGTCTCTTAGGATCACCTGGATATGTCAATGGAGGAACAGTACACCAGAAAGACGCTCGCGGTAAGTGTTGGCGAGGAGGAGTCTCTTGAGAACAAGGTCTGTAGAAGAAGTGAGAGACGAGGAAGACTCTTGCAGTGAGTTCTGGCGAGGAGGAGACTCATAAGACCAAGAATCCACAGAAATCTCCTAAGAAAATCTCCTAAGATACGTTTTGTCAAAGAAAGAACGGGATACCAGGAAGAGGCTCGCGGTAAGTGTTGACGAGGAGTCTCCTAAGACCGAGAATCCAGAGAATTCTGCCAGGGAAGTCTCATTAGATTAAGTCAAGTGTCATCAAAAATCGTCAGAAGCTTACTTCACAAGAGCTAAGATATGAAGATGGCGACGAGCGCTTGCGGCAAGTCCTGACTCGGAGGCGTCTCTTACCCGGTGTCTTAAATTAGCGACGAGCGCGACGCTCTTGTACAAATCGCATATAAACTACAGAGTCAACCTACCTTATGCTTAGAAATTATAAGCCGGAATAAGCAAGCAAGTAAATGTTCCATAAAATCAACGTTAAGCTTATGGTAATAGCGAAGATAGCTCTCTCCCTACATTATAGTATGTAGAACTTAACCGTACTATTCTTCAACTTAATAACCTTAACCTTTTCTGTAACCAGGAGGTGCTAGTCCCGCTCTATTCCCTGGGGGTGCTGATCTTCCTGAAGATGCTGGTGCCGAACCCCAACTTTCCCGAGGTGCGCAAGCCGGGCCGCCTGCTGCGCATCCACCACGACGCCTTCCCGGAGAACCACTCGGTGGCCGTGGTCGCTGACTGGTACAACGACAATGGGACTATGGTATGGACTGTGGTTTTTTCATTTATGTAACTTTCTAGCTTGAATCTTGAATGAAGGAAGCAAGTATCATCAGAAGTGACAATGCCCAATGGTGTCGCTGCCGATTCTGGACTTGCCAGATGTTTTTTTAGTGTAAACGTAGCTTTCTCTATACAATCTCCAAAAGCTCTCGCAGAGGAAGCAAGTACCTACCATAAGAATGAGATCAGATGACAATGCCCTGGTCGGTTTGGACTATGGCGTTTTAGTCTATGTAGCTTTCTCACTCAATCTCTCATGAAACAGGTACAATTAAAATTAAATTCTCTTGAGTCGACCATAATTAACCTTGACTGAAGAAGAAACGTCCAACCGATTCCAAATATGATAAAGCCCTTTCCTTTCATGTTAAGTGACCTGTGAAGGATGGGCGCTTTTTATACTTTTACCTAAATTACTTGTTTAAAGAATGACTTGGGCACTTGGCTGATTCCTTCAAATTTTTGTTTATTTATTTGTAATTGAGACAGTACCTATTTAACTAACCGAAACTCATCTGTTATAAATAGTAGATTAGATTATCACATCTATATGATAGAGCATCTTTATTCAGTGAATACCTACATAATACACCCAGATTCTTATATCAGGTTTCTTAAGAAAAGCTCCAATTTTCAGGTAGCCAACTGCGTAGTTTGGCAATTTGATGCTGTGCAAGATTCTAAGCCTTAAACTCTCCAAAGTTTAAGTACAGCCTTACAGCAAAAAGTTTTACTAATTCCATTATCGAACACCTCGCCTAATTCCCAGGGTTTCCTCGACGACATAAACGCGGTACTCCTGGAATCCGAGCAGCACACGATCAACTGGATCAAGTACAACAACACGACGGAGCTAAACGACGCATACCACAACAATGCGAAGCACTTCCCCATCGCTGTCATCTTCCATACCGACCCTCGATCTTTTGAAGAGCCTCTGAGGTAAGAAAAATACATAATACTAACTACAACATCCTTAGCATCATAGGTGAGACATACGAGTAGACTAGAGCATTTACTTAACAACAAATCGCTCTATGAAATGTCTACTGTTTTAACTTGTATTGTACCATTCGTAGAATAGAAATGCTCTAGTCCAGTGGTTCCCAAAGTTGTCTGGGCTACGACTACGACTCATATAATACAAGTTCCCAAACTCGAGACCTACCTACAGGAAATTTAGCCGTTACCAATATGCTCAAATAAAGGAGTCGGATCTGTAGGATGGTGTGTCGTTCTACATGCAGGGTCCACCCATGCATACAAATATGCATAATCTGATGCGCAGGCGAAGTGAGGACTTTACAACATAAATCCGGGTCCAGTCAGGTGTAACGCGTAATATAATGTATCGTGTAATGTAATGGAAAGTATGGACAGCACTTTACATATAGGTAATGCTCGTAGTGCCGTCCACACGTAGAATTCGTGTTACATTACACATTACATTACACACGTCTGGACCCGGCTCAACTCGTTCGTGGTTGAAACATGGGGTCCTGTCATTGTTTAAATATGATTGTCTAATAAGATATCAGTCATTCTTGCACTATTTTGAATATTACCAATTTACCAAAGAACCTATACGCGACCATTGGGCTTCCACCATTCACAATGTGTCTCTAAATAAAACTTTTAGCACTGAAGGAGACTTAAGGACTTATATCAAAAACAAAACAATTAACAAACACTGCATGAGTTGCAGTCACAGCCAAGAAAACAAAATTAAGGAGGAAGTGGCGACCTCATCCAATGACGGCTCTTTCGAGATGAGTATTAATGTATATCTAAATTTAGAAAGGCCATTCATGTTGGGACAAGGGCACCCGAATCCAAGTGGGATATTGTCCTCATGGCTATTCGTGGAAGGCCAAGGAAAGTTCAGGGTTCGATCCGTGCCATTTAAACACAAGAACTGATTGTTGAAAACTGGACCGAATACTAACCTACTTAGGTACTATATTATGTAAGGTTGGAACTTTGGATGGCACTAAAACGTGAATAGGAGAGCCTAAGTTTAGTCAAATGTGCAGCATTGTCAGCTCTGCTGGTAAATAATAAAGGCCACGGCTCAGAAGTTTAAAACTTCTGAAGTTTTCAACGATCTTTGTGTTTCCAAAGAAAGTCTTTGTTAAGAAACTTACAAATACTGTTTTATAAGTTTTGCAGACCGATTTATGTTAAGTTCTATGACAAATCAACATGGTCGATGACAAAATAATAACGATCAATTACTTTCTTACCTAGGCTAAACTTATTTACCTACAAACCTTACCTTTTAAGGCTGACAGAGGTGACTCAGGTTCTTCCGCCACTTATCGACGCCAGGAGCGAAATTGTAGTGGTACTCGTAGAAACGTCGTGGGCAGGCCTCCCACTAGGTGGATCGACGATATGGTGAAGGTCGCGGGAGGTGCCTGGATGCGAGCGGCACAGGACCGGTCTTTGTGGAAATCCTTAGGCCTTTGTCCAGCAGTGGACGTCTTTCGGCTGAAACGAACGAACGAACGAACTCGTAGAAAGCTATATTTAGGACGTGTTTAAGTTCCCTGAAAAGGATCTAATTTCTAATAAAGAATTTGAATTAAAAATTATTCTATTTAGTATGTTTTTTTCACAGATACACCATCCGCACCAACCCGTCCCACGCTGGGACACCGTCAACCCGCACCCTCTACACCTCCCCCGCCAAATGCCGAGAGCGGTCCGGCGCCAAGGACTGGTCCTCCGACTGGTCTCGCGGGGGGCAGCTCATCCCTCTCTCGGAGCACAGGGAGGACACGTGTCCTGTGCTCGAGTATTACTACTCAGGGTTCCTCGCGCTGCAGACGCTGATTGATTATGTTAAGATCAAGGTTAGTTACAAATCGTGGACACTTGCAAAGCTCTGGTATTTATGGCCCGATCGCGAACGTCGTTTACGACCCGTTCGCGAACGTCTGTCTGCGAAGACCGACGCGGACGAGCCTGGGCTTCGCAGCGAAGCCCACACTCGGCCTCGTCGGTACGCGCATCGACGATCGCCAAACGACTAGAGTACCTTCTGTACTCGCCACTCTGCCCGGTGAAGCTGGAAAAGATCATCAAGCTACCAGCGCGCGTCCCTTTAAAAAAAACTGGGATTTTGTTTTGGTTTTGTCCAGAAACATGAAGACCTGCGGAAGATACCTTTTAAATATGTTCTGAATCGCCAAATTTGGAAATGGTAATGAGACACTACTCTGGTATAGTGTAGGACGCCTTCCAGTTAGGTTGAGTCACTAGTACCTACCTTAAACTGGATTCAAAATCCAAAATCTGAAGACAGGTTCAAATGGCGCGCATTAGGGCATGTCTAAATATGCCCGGCAGTTGATTGTTAAAGCTGATGACTCAAGAATACATATGTGCATGCTTGTGATTGTTGAACTAAATATTGGAACTCAACCAGGCATAAAATACTTAGTGGTGAATCGGATTACCGTTAGCATTTTAGGCTAAAAAGCTTTTTATCATTTTGTTGGCTAGTTTAGCAACAATATCTTATTTATCTAGGTACTCTGGTAATTGATATCCGCCTGTCAGTTTACATGTACTTTGGTTAATGAATGATAAACATGCCTGACCTAAAAGCAGCAAAAAGCTTGGATGAAATAAATGGACACTCACGTACTTAGCTGACACCCTTTTTTTTCTTTTTTTTTTCGGGGAAAAATGCATTGAATTGCAAACTTACCCTACGGGGACAGGGTAGGTTATGTGGGGCTCACCAAGTCAGAAGGACAAGGCATATCCACTAAAAGACCCCGGTGCTCCATCATTCGCCTTAAGTGGGAAGGAACTGTGGGATTCCGGACAAAGCCTTCACTACCACAGTAGATTAACATATCTACTTTTTACCCGACTACCCAAAAAGGAGGGTAATGTTTTAGTGTACAAATAAACTGCGGGTAGGTAATCCACAACGTAAATTGACTGGGCTGTACGATAAGAGCGCTTTCACATTAGGGCGTCAGAAGCGTGACAGCAGCGCGGCAGCGGCGTTTTTATAATGTGAAGGCATGCATCCGCTGTCATATAGTAAGAAATTATCGGCAGCGCGTCTGTTGCGCGTTTGTCACACTGCTAAAGTCACCTAAATGTGCAATATACTCAATCGTTTCATTTCACAGTAATAATAGTGAAGTTCAACTCATCCTCTTCTACTTCCAGACAGACACAGACTCCTCAATCCCACCCCCACGCGTGGACCTCCGCCAGTTCCCGAAACGTCAGCACACTGGCGACTGGCTGGTCATCTTCCGTGTCATCATGCCGATGTACATGGTCATGACGCTGTCTCAGTTCATCACGTATCTGCTGATGTTTGTGGTGGGCGAGAAAGAGAAGAAGATCAGGGAGGGGATGAGGATCATGGGGCTGAAGGACTCAGTATACTGGTGAGTGGGTTTAGCAAGTCCGGACCGTGAGTTTAGGGGGCCCTGGGCTAATGCTACTTAGGGGCCCACCTACTGTACTTATTCGCATTATCGTCTATTTTTTACTTTGACTTGACTTAGCTGGGGGCCCTTTGAATCCACGGGGCCCTAGGCTGAAGCCCAAAATCCGGCCCTTGGGTTTAGATACGGCGCAAGTACACTATGCGAGACGAAGCGTGAGCCTGCACACCGAAGTATGGGCGACGCACGGTTAAAATAACCGAAATGCGTGTTCACACTATACGTCTCGATCATTTCCTGCATATGTGTATTTGCGCCAATAGACTGCTCTTTTCAGATTGTGTTGTGATTTTATCGTTGATGATTGAACTAATAGATAGGTACGATTATGGGACATTATTAAGGAAGTTATGGTAGAGATTAATGTTACACCTCTCCTTTTTTTACGTAAAAAAAAGTTTCCATGTTTAAGAAGGCCTAAAATAAAATCCAAGTTATCACACGTTATGAAATTCACCAAGGTTCCCAACTCAGTGGACCGGCGATGGGAAGGACTTTTGTGCAGACAGCACCGGATCAGACTCATAGTGAAGTCCATGGGGCATTTGTCTATAATTGATGTTTTCCTTGTAATTAAAACGCTTTCACAAAAAAAAATGTGGGCAGTTATTCACTTGCGATTTTTTTTCAGGGGTGCTTGGTTCCTGATCTACGCTGTGTTTGTAACAATACTCTCTATCGTCAGTACTGTCCTGCTTTTTACTTTGAAGGTATGAATTCTTTCAAAAAGTTCTAAAAATGAGAAAAGAGGTTCCATGTTTTTAAAAAAGTATTCAGATATATTTAAATATCGAACCTCTTTTCAGGTTAGTTTACGAGTTTTTTTCGAGAAGTAATTTGCGATAGTTACTGAAAAGAGTTTGACTGCATTTTGTAACTGGCCGGTAAAATTAATCTTTTAAAAAACAAATTTTGCGATGCTATTTTATTTCGACCTTTCGTTTTTTACACGAGTTCCATGTACCTAGTTAAATAATTAATTACGATGTTATCAAAGTATTCAAGGTTTCTCTTAATGAGTGGTCTATGCAAATATTTGAATATATTTTGCAGGTGTTCCAGCATTCTTCGTACATCCTCATTTTCCTGCTGATGTTGCTTTTTGGGTTCACCATCATCACCTTCGCGTTTATGTTGACACCGTTTTTCGACCGGGCTAGAGTGAGTAACTTACCTTTACTTTTAATAACTATACTTATTTTAGCTTGCTATTATAAAGGTTTTTTACTGTAGGATTAGAGTAATTGTAACTTTCCTCCGAGACAAACTTGGCCATCACTTTTTTATTGGCGGTCAAGCTGCAGATCCTGACTATACAGGAGTTGTAGTGTTGGGAATGAGAGGCGAGAAAAGTCCCATGCGTAATTGTAGGAATGAAATGTGGTAAGGAATAGTATTAACATAAAAATTCTTATTAATTACGTTTGTTTATTTTTATAAATTAAGTACAACTGGTACAACTTAGGTATGTAACTTTCAATAAACCTTCTATAGTGTCCGAGAACACGCGACTGTGCGATGGGCGCCCGCAGTGAGTGTCCGAGCGCGACAGCAACATAATTACGCGCGAGCGATAAGGATGGGTAGCTTAGGGTCATTGGACAAAATTCTACGTGCTCACGGACCAGACTATAACAATAAATATATGCATACAAGAACAATTAAGAATATGAAAACACTCTCTAGTGCCGCTCCCGGTCCCATAGAAGCCTGACTGACTCAGCTAAGCGCTGAACCTATAGTCGTTGACACGTGTTTATTTATTTACTAATTCACCTCCAGACGGCCGGTATCCTGGGCAGCTTCGCCGTGAACCTGATGAGCGGGCTCTACTTCATCCAGGTGTTCGTCTCCAACGCCGACTCGCTCGCCTTCTGGTTCGTCTCGCTCATCAGCTCCAGCTGCTACGCACTGGCTATGGATAAGGTGAGGTTTATCTTCATCATCATCATCATTATCTTCAACAGAATCATCTGCTTCTTCTTCTATTTCGTCCTCATCATCATTTTCATCATTATCATCTTCATCATCTTCATCATTATCATCTTGATCACCCTCATCTTCGTTTTCAAGTCTCTCTAATTTTATCTGTATAATTTACCACAGGCACGCCGATCAGAGTTGGGGACGCCTGATGTCTGTATATCTGTCCCTGTCATGTAGTACCAGCAGAGTAGAATAGGACCACCTTTATTCTTCCTGTAGATGTCGTACGAGATGACTAAGGAAGAAATATTATGCGAATAAAAAATACGGCCTGACATAGAAAGGCCTCCCTTCTGAATATTATATAACTAATTTGACTTTGTTCAAGTCCTTTTATCTAACGTCCAGTTCTAGACATGATCGATCAACTCTTTGTTTAAAGTAGCTGCACTTTGATGAGGTCGATTGAGATGAGTCCAAGTCACTGCACGCACACCCTGCATCATAATATTAAAGCCAGCTCTGGTGACCCTAAAGGCTTTTTAAGAGCAATATTGACGATGTGCAAGTAGGTACCTAATATGTATTTAAACAGTCCACTCCAAACAATTTTTTTTTTCATTCTGGGTAATTTGATTAATGTGTTGTTCCAGGCTCTGGTCCTGGACATGGCTGGTGTGGGCGTGACGTGGGACAACCTGTGGAGCGGGCCCGGCGTGCCCTTCGGCGGCAGCCTCATCATGATGGCGGTAGACACGGTGCTCTATGGCCTCTTCGCCTACTGGCTGGACGCCGTCATCCCGAGTGAGTGATCCAGCATCATACTCTATAGTAAACACCACCTGGACTCTAGTTCTGGACTTGGACAGAGTAAGCGTGACATAGGACAACTTCTTCGCGTACGGTCAACGATGTCATACCGGGTGAGTGATCGATCATCATAGGGAGAGGAGTCTGTACTGGCTCTATCGTAAAGTGTGAGCATAGAGTAGGCGTGACGTGGGACAACCTCTTCACGTACTGGCTCGACGCCGTCATCATTAGTGAGTCTTTGAGCATCATAGGAAGTTATTACTGCCTCTAGTCTAGACACCTGGGGTTCTAGTTCTGGACTTGGATGGAGAGGGCGAGTCGTGGGAAAACCTCCTTACGGGCTGAAAACTGTCATCTCCAGTGAGTGATCCAGCATTCTAGGGAGGAGTCATACTGGCCCTAGTGTAGACACCTGGGGCTTTAGTCCTGGACATAGCCGGCGTGGGCGTGACGTGGGACAACCTGTGGAGCGGGCCCGGCGTGCCCTTCGGCGGCAGCCTCATCATGATGGCGGTGGACACGGTGCTCTACGGCCTCTTCGCCTACTGGCTGGACGCCGTCATCCCGAGTGAGTGATCTAGCATAGGGAGAAGTCAGGTCTAGTCTGGGATAAGTCCCGTTTGTGTCTACTCTAGACACTTTCTGGGGCTCCAGTCCTGGTCATGGAAGGAGTAGGCGTGACGTGATACAAACTCTTCGCATACTGGCTCGACGGTGTCATCACAAGTGAGTGATCTAGCATCATAGGAGTCATTACTGTCTCTAGTCTAGACACCTCCTCGGGCTCAATTCTAGACACCTCCTCGGGCTCTAGTCTAGACACCTGGGGCTCTAGTCTAGACACCTCTTCGGGCTCTATTCTAGACACCTCCTCGGGCTCTATTCTAGACACCTGGGGCTCTAGTCTAGACACCTCCTCGGGCTCTATTCTAAACACCTCCTCGGGCTCTAGTCTAGACACCTAGGGCTCTAGTCTAGACACCTGGGTCTCTAGTGTAGACACCTGGGGCTCTAGTCTAGACACCTCCTCGGGCTCTATTCTAAACACCTCCTCGGGCTCTAGTCTAGACACCTAGGGCTCTAGTCTAGACACCTGGGTCTCTAGTGTAGACACCTGGGGCTCTAGTCCTGGACATGGCCGGCGTGGGCGTGACGTGGGACAACCTGTGGAGCGGGCCCGGCGTGCCCTTCGGCGGCAGCCTCATCATGATGGCGGTGGACACGGTGCTCTACGGCCTCTTCGCCTACTGGCTGGACGCCGTCATCCCGAGTGAGTGATCATCATAGGGAGAGGAGTCTTTACTGGCTCTATTGTAAAGTGTGGGCCACTCTATGAGTGGGCGTGACGTGGGACAACGTCTACGCGAACGGGGTGGAAGCCGTCATCTCGAGTAAATGATACAGCATGGAAGGAGTCATCGTTGTCTCTAGTCTAGACGCTTGGGGCTCTAGTTCTGGACTTGGAAGGAGTGGACATGGGAAAACCTCTAGCGTCATAGGGAGGATTCATTACGAGTCATTACTGTATCTAATGTAGACACCTCCTGGGCTCTAGTTCTGGGATATGGCATGACGTGGGACAACCTTTGGATCGGGCCCGGCTTGCCATGATGAATCGAAGGTAATCACGCGCGGCTGTCGTGAAGTATCCGTCTTGGGGTCTTATCTTTGGAATTTGGGTTTTGACGATATTCTAGCATTAGGGGAGAGGGGGGCAGCTTTGAACAATTTTTATACTTTATTAAATATCTTCTAAATTTGACTGATTTCATTAATTTTTTCTTCCTAGATAGAGGTCATGGTTATCACACAACAAAATAATGATGTTCTTATTAATTATTCATGAACGCTTATTAAGATATTTAGATTTTTGCACAGACCTGTAAACGTTCAAAACTGCCCCGTAGTCGGGGCAGCCTTGAACACGCCTGGGGCAGTTTTGAATTAGTATTTTTTTAAATGATATAAAACTGAATATTTATGAAAGTGTATTTTTTAAATAATTAATAAACAAAATTTTCAATGATCAGTGTCATTTGGGATCAATGTAACATGTTTATTTTATTTAACATCACTCTGTACAAAGTAACACAAAACTAAGGGATATTATTAAAAAAAAAGTAAATATAAGATATATCAATTAACTAAATACTAATAAACTTTCTGATTAATGAGACATCAAAGAGAAAACTGCATAATTTAAAAATTCCCTCTAATATGGTCGAGTGAAGCGATGGCTGGTTCACTCGTCATGTCTGTGAACAGGCGCTGCTTTCGGGGACTGGTCAATCCAAGTTATTCAAATTTATGTATGCGAGTCATTTCTACTAGTATCTTAATATGTAAGTCTAGATATTAGCACGTCACTACCTTGTTTAATATACCACGCAATCTTGTATACCCATTCTTATAAGATACACCATACAAGAATGCATGGTAAATTCAGTGAACTGCTCCTGAATCGAATGTACCTACTACTACTATTTATATTTATTTATATTAACCGGCAGACAGTGGTGACTGAGTTTGTTGCGGCGCTTCTTCTCAGCACTTGCCAAATGTTGGTCTCGAAGCGCTGGTAGGGTAAAAAGATTATGAGACATGTAGAGGCTCCTTAAGAGCAAAATGACGATTTGTAAGAACTATTTATTAGTCTAAACAAATAAAGAAATTTTGACTTTGACTTTGACTTTCAGACTGAAGAATTCTGTTACTGTGCGAGAGCACAGAGATATTATACAACCGCCCTAGAAAGTCAGGCATCGGAAGAAATGGCGAAAAATTGTGAGATTTATGAAGAACTTTCATGAAGAACACAACCTTCACCTAATTCTGATTCCCTTTTAAAACAATTCGATGCATGCTGTGTTTCCAAACATATCGCTAGAATCTATTCTTTCCGGATTTTAACTTCCGTTTCCTTAGGTGCTTCATTCTTATCAACTCCAAAAGGTTGAAAGAAAAAGTGATGCTGTATAGCAACACATGTCTTGACAAAACGTACCGCAAAACAGCTTGCTAGACTATTCAGTGTGCAAACATTTAACTTATTAGCCTCAATTTCCTGTACCCTTTAGAACTTCCAAGTTGCACCATCTCTTACAGGGAACTCCAAGACAAAGAAGCCATCCGGATCGTGGGTCTCCAGAAAAGCTTCCGGCACTGCCGAAGACCGGAGATCAAGGCCATTGATGGCATCGACCTGAGCATCTATGAGGGTCAGATCACGGCTGTGTTGGGTCACAACGGCGCGGGCAAGTCCACGCTGTTCAATATCCTGACTGGACTGACGGCACCCACTAATGGGACGGCGTATGTCTATGGACTGGATGTTAGGTGAGTTGGGAATAGGACTTCTTAGGCTTCATCTTACTTTAACAAACGTCAAAAATCTGTCAAACTCTACACAAAAAGCACCGGTTATCGTTAAAGTAACTGTTAAAGTTAGGTGGTGCAATTCAGCTTTAGTATTTCAGTTGGATTATGCGTATTAGTTCTACTGGATCATAGTCAGTTCTGGGTAGGACGAAAGGAGTGGCCGTATAATAAGCAGTATAAGTGGCAAGATGTGAAAAGGACTAAAGAGGCACCGAAAGACTATCTCTGTATGCTATGTAAAAACAAATGGAGAATTGGAGATTTCGATTTTGAACGGACAAATTAAATGAGGTCCCCTGCTCGTCACAGTTCCTATCAGTTCCTCTGAATTGACAAATAATTGAAACTTCTCCATCGCCTGTTTGTGATTGTTCCTCTGTTACAATCCTGTATTAGGAAGTGTGGTTTTCAAGAACATTGTCATTGTTTCAGGGATCCAAACGACATGCATGAGATCCGGCAGATGATAGGCGTATGCCCGCAGCAGGACGTTCTCTTCGACCTGCTGTCAGTCAAGGAACACCTACAGTTCTTCTCAGCAGTCAAAGTTAGTAAGAAGTTTTCCTCTCGTTCCAAGGGAACTAAAGAAAGATAAGGATCTTTCTTTAGTATTGTACTTCTTAGCATACTTAATAATAGGGACAAGATCACAAGAGATGATATGAAAAGACTCCATTCATTCGTTTCAGCAAAATAACGTCCACTGTTGGACAAAGGCCTTCCCCAAGGATTTCCATAATGACCGAACTTGCGCTTCCCGTATCCACGTTCTTCCAGCGACCTTCACCAGATCGTCAAGGAAAGACTTACAGTATAGGATCTTCTTCATGATTTCTACAGGTTTCCGTAATTAGCAGTAGTTGGAGCAATTGCCTAACAAACGATCCACTTTTATGCTTCAACTACTTACGCGTGCAGATCGCCATAGCCGGCGCAATCATAGAGAAATGACAGGTCGCGTGAACTGTCATGGGTCGCGCGACCTGTCATTTAGCCTGTGATCGCGCTGGCGATGGCGATCTGCACGCGTTGGTGTGGTTGAAGCTTTAGGCATCAAATTCTGTCAAGTGAAATATCCCTTTTTAGCTTAAGATGAGTTTCATGTGTGTTGCCAGTGATGGTATACGGATCTGAGACGTGGTCGCTTACTATGGGCTCATAAGAAGGCTCAAGGTCACCCAAAGGGCGATGGAGCGGGCTATGCTCGGAGTTTCCCTGCGTGATCGAATCAGAAATGAGGAGATCCGCAGGAGAACCAAAGTAACCGACATAGCTCGCAGAATTGCTAAAATCAAGTGGCAGTGGGCGGGGCACATAGCTCGTAGAGACGATGGCCGTTGGGGCAGGAAAGTTCTCGAGTGGCGACCACGGGCTGGAAGACGTAGCGTGGGCAGGCCTCCTACTAGATGGACCGACGATCTGGTAAATGTCGCGGGAAGAGCCTGGATGCGGGCAGCGCAGGACGTTCATTGTGGAAAACCTTGGGGGAGGCCTTTGTCCAGCAGTGGACGTCATTTGGCTGAAACGAACGAACGAACGAGTTTCATGACCTACTTCCAAATTATAGGGAATCCCAAGAAAAAGGCGTCCAGATGAAATCCACAAGGCACTATCTGACGTCGGCCTGCTGGACCAAGCAGGAGTGTTCGCCAAGCATCTCTCCGGCGGCCAGAAGAGGAAGCTTAGTATAGCCATCGCTTTCATTGGAGATCCAAAGGTATTCTACTTCTTCACCAATATCGTTTTTAGAACTGATGAGAGTAATCTCGATCGTTCGATCGATCTAGCATGTTTTTGGATTGAATTGATGACATGTAGTGATTTCACTCTTTTAGTAAAAAATTACTATATTGCTAATGTTTTCATAGAAAATACTACAAAAAACAATAATTCCAAAAAACTCTAGAACTTAAAACTTTATTCAGTAGTGTTTCCAGCACATGACAGACTAAAGGTACATTTTTGTTGCGAAATAGCGTGTATTACAACGGAATAAGTTTATTTTTATGTGCTGCTTGCTGTACCTCTATGATCTCATCATCAGAAGGAATTTTGTAATTCCTTGAGTCCAATGCTTAAACTGACCCTTCCTAATTCTAACCCTGACAATTTTATACTTGACCAGAAACTATTCCTTCCAGATAATAATCCTGGACGAGCCAACGGCAGGAGTAGACCCAGTATCCAGAAGACAGACGTGGCGCATCCTGCAGCGAGCAAAGAGAGGGAAAGTGCTGCTTCTGACCACGCACTTTATGGATGAAGCCGATATACTGGGGGATCGTAAGGCTGTCATCAGTAAGGGCAGGGTAAGGAATTCTTTTACTATCCTCCATTTGCGTCCATTACAAAGGGGCATTCTTCTAGATGAAACAAAGGCAGAAGTGAACCCAGTATCCAGAAGACAAACGTGGTGGATCCTGCAGCGAGTGGATTGGAAGGTTGTCATCAGTAAGGCAGGGTAAGGAACTGTATGTTATCCTCCATTTTCCTCCATTAGAAAAGGGTTTTCTCCTGGACGAACCAACGGCAGGAGTGGACCCGGTATCCCGCAGGCAGACGTGGCGGATTCTGCAGCGAGCAAAGAGAGGGAAGGTGCTTCTTCTGACTACGCACTTTATGGACGAAGCCGATATACTGGGGGATCGGAAGGCTGTCATCAGTAAGGGCAGGGTAAGGAACTATCGAATGTTACTCTTTGGCCTCTGATTGGAGAGGGTCGTCTTCCTGCTGTGGAGACTAATGAAGATGATGGTGACGATAAGAATGAAGAGATTATCAGTAGGCATCACCTTTTATTTATTGGACTAACCTTATTCAATGGCTGCCTTTGAACTGGAAAATTATGGATGCTGCAGTGTGTGCTGTAGATGGATGCTATCTTGGAGCTAGAATATTATATAGACCTTATTCAAAATGTGCTGAGAAATGTCTAGATGTCAAACATCTCGGACAAAACTAAGAATTATCGAGACCAGCTTTGAATTTTAATAAGCATGTCATTTGTATAGTGTTTAAAGATAGTGTTATTAAAACTGTACCTATGATAATCTTTCTTTTTCAGGTGCGGTGTGCGGGCACATCGCTATTTTTGAAGAATAAGTTTGGCATTGGATACCATTTAACGCTAGTATTAGACGGTAAGAACTACTTCCTTTTACCTAATATCAAATTAGCTACATGTTGGGCGCCAATAAATATTTTCAGTATAAGTGTTTTTGCCGTAGAGCAAACTAGAACAAAACGATCATCAAGTTGATAATTTTATTGTAGATCTGTGGGCTAATTCAAATGCATTTGTCGAGAGTAGAAATCGTCTGTCAAATAATTTTCTAGTAATCAATTTTGAACTGATTGTGAAGGTAATACAGTTGAAAATTGAATAACAAAGCCAGACTACGCCTAATGTCAGATCAGCCGATGGTAGATGCCAAATTTCCAATATCGCGTACGAAGACNGTGGGCTAATTCAAATGCATTTGTCGAGAGTAGAAATCGTCTGTCAAATAATTTTCTAGTAATCAATTTTGAACTGATTGTCAAGGTAATACAGTTGAAAATTGAATAACAAAGCCAGACTACGCCTAATGTCAGATCAGCCGATGGTAGATGCCAAATTTCCAATATCGCGTACGAAGACGGAGAACTTTGTCAATATAGTGGTACATAAGGGTCATAATTAGTGGATGCCGACGATTTTCGCGCTGTCATCTCAACGACAGCCCACCCTTGTCGTTAGAGCAGTCGACTGGATAGAAAGCATGGAATTAACATGGTGATTGATAAACTAGGTGCAAATAAGCATAGGTATTTTATAACCACAGAATGCTTTTTGCTTAAATTTGAAAATAAAGGATATTGTTCTGCGTCCATACATCGTTCGCCCCAAGACCCCCAAGCAATGAAATAATGATTTTTATATGTGAAATTACTTAACGATTGTCACCTTATACTCCACTAGCTTTTCGCTCGCGGCTTCGCGCGCGTGGCCTACATTAGGTACCTACATATTTTACGGAACCCTATTATTTTCCAAAATAAAATTTAGCCTGTTACTCGTGGATAATGTAGCTTTCAAATGGTGAAAGAATTTAATAAAAACGGTCCAATAGTTTTTGAGTCTATTCATTACAACCAAACAAACAAAGTTTTCCTCTTTATAATATTAGTGTAGATACAGTAGCGGCGTAAGGGGGGGGCGGTGGGGGCGGTCCGCCCCGGGTGCCAAGCATCAGGGGGTGACACAAGTCGCGCAGATTAGTAGGGTAAGTGCGCTAGTTTTCGTCCAATTATCGGAGTTGCCAACTTTGTGATGCGAAATGAATATCTTAAAATACCCTTACTCATATGTATCATATGCCATTTTAGTCCTTATATAGTCTACTTTACGTTAATATTATATGACAATAAGTAAATACCACGGGTTTTTTTATAAAAAATATTTTATGCAAAAGATGCGATTTCATTAGTTTTCGTCCAAAAAAATCAGTTTTCGTCCTAGTGTACGCTAGTTTTCGACCACTGTGTAGAAAAAAGGGTGCAGTTGAATTATTAACTTAAAACCAATTCTACCATACAGTAACTATGGATTGTGGTATATCATTTGAAAGGTAATTTTGTTAGCTTTCAAATGATATCAAAAAGATTTAAATAAGTTTCTTACCTAAAGGACAATGTTCATTTCTGGCCTGGCGTGGACAACCTGCTAATGAAAATATGAATTTGCCAAAAATTTTTAATTAATTTTTAAAGTATTCACTTAGTGTAACTTTGTATCAATTTGCTTTTATAAAAATCCAATTTAAATAGTACTTTAAGTGATAATTACAACTTCCTGTCTTTAACTCATTTCAGTGTTGCCAAAATGAATCTTATCGGTAAGAATTGATTCATATCGATTGTTGTTCGACTATGACAATTATTTTTTTTAAATACGTATTCATTAAAATGACCATTTAAAAAACCTTTTTAATATTCTAATAACACTACAAAAAATATTTAAATAACTAAATGAAACCTTATTTCACATACACCTTATTATACACCTTATTTCGAGTCATCAAAAAATACAATCGATTTTTATATCGATTATTTTTATTCATCACCACATTATTAGCATGGCAACACTGAAAATATTGTCACACACAGCTGTTATCTGTCATTCGCTTTGTTTTGTATTTTTCATCGTGAGTTCCTATGTATTACTTTTCTCTATGATCGTGAGTGTTG
>NW_021133133.1:0-603 GCF_004193835.3 Ostrinia furnacalis | reverse complement strand
TTTTTACTTCTATGAGGTCGTCGGTCCATCTTGTGGGTGGACTTATTGGGTCTTGTGGGTTTATTCGCTTTAGCAACCCATAATAAAACCCTTAAGAAGTAATAAAACTTTAACCCCTTTATTAATAAAAGTTACACCCTAGTTGAACTCTGGCTTAAATTGTCATTTAGTATGGAAATGTCATTTTAATCCAAGATTCTTCCTAGGTGTAACTTTTTATTAATAAGGGGGTAGTACTTCTTTAAATAAAAATATTTATTTGTTTTTCTTTCTTTAATAAATGTTTTTCTTTCTTTCTTTCTATTTCACAATTATCCCCATCAATAATTATAGAGTTAAGGAAGGATGCTGGAGCAGTAAACCCTTCCTGACTCGCATAACCTAAGTACCATACGATGGACACGTATGATACTTCTTCTTCTTCTTCCTCAGTCCCTCACTGATGAGGATCGCGACCACAGATAGTGTTCCTCCACAGACTGCGGTCATAAGCTGTGTGGACCGCACGATGCAAACTCCCGCCCACCGTCTTCCTCACCGCGTCCGACCATCTCGTCGGTGCCCTGCCCCTAACGCGTCCCCCTTCATACTGTATGATACTTA
>NW_021133132.1:0-687 GCF_004193835.3 Ostrinia furnacalis | reverse complement strand
AAAATTTTTATTTTTCTTTTTTAATACATAATTTGATACCTTTTAGAGTAAAAGGGCGCTTTATAAGTTCAATTTTAATGCAATTTAAAGAGAAAACAATAAAGACTGACTGATTATAATAACGTTTTCTTTATTTTTCCCTCAAAATATGAGCCTTGTAAGGAAGTTTCGGTTTCGGTTTCGGTTTCGGCCGAAATAGACACCGTTGCCGAAATTCGTTTTCGGTTTCGGTTTCGGTCGTAAAACTAGTTTCGGTCGGACACTAGTAAAAACTCTAAAGGGACCTAACAACATCATAAATACTGTAAAAAAGCGTGTTTACGATGTTTTGATGTCGACATTGACTGGCCTATTATATAACTAAATAAAGACCCCTATAAGCTTAGGTACCTACCTAAGTACCTACTTAGCTTAGATACAAATTATGTACTTATTAATCCAAAACAAAGTGGTTACTACCAAGTTTATTTTATTGTCGATTTCGAGGAAAAACTGATTTATTTTTGTATTTTCAATCGATTTTATTAATGTTTTTTTTTTAATTATATCCATTTCAATACTGTGGCATTTCTTCTTTCTTATAAGTTTTATAAACATACAATATTGTCATTCACTCGTCTTATTTCCCACTGAAAGTAGTTAAAACTAACAAACTACACGCGCATGAAGTAGAAGGAGCGCCTTACT
>NW_021133131.1:0-3800 GCF_004193835.3 Ostrinia furnacalis | reverse complement strand
TACGTACGTATGCACACGTCCCATAAGCATCTTGAGATGCGTCTGTGAAAATATGTAACTCGGTGTGTTGAGTGTGAACACTCCTTACGAATCGAGGGATACGTAAATCACCGAGACATTGCAAAGAATCTATGAAGTTAAACCAAGTATGTGTGACGTCATCGGGTACGGTCGCATCCCAATCTATTTTTAGAAGCCACAGCTTTTGAATTAATATTTTGGCAATGATAATAGCTGGAGCTAATAAACCTAGCGGGTCATAAATTTGAGCTATAATGGCTAACATACGACGTTTAGTAAGTACTGTATTTTCTTTCATGTCGATTTTAGACGCAAAATATAATTCATTAGTAGAATTTAACCAGCCCAATCTTAACATTTTGTTTTGAATTAGTTCACCAATCGAAAGTTCCTTTGAACATTGTTGCGTAATGTCACTACTTAAGGTCCATTTTCGAAGTGGAAAACAACCTGATTGCAATACTTTAGATGTTTTTTCGCATATCTTTATTAATGATTGAGGATCGTCGTGGCCTGTGATTAAATCGTCTACAAAGAAGTCTTCCCTAATGACACGAGCTACTTCCTTGTCGTCACACTCTTGTGAAAGTTGTTGTAAACAACGCATACTTAAGTAGGGTGCGGATGCAGTGCCATAAGTGACTGTGTTTAATTTATAAACCTTTAGGCAATCAGACGGATTTTCACGCCAGAGGATTAATTGATATTGTCTCATATCCTCTTGTATGTTTACCTGCCTAAACATTTTTTCTACATCCGCGCATGCGACGTGCTTGTGCTGCCTAAATCTTAATAAGATTGAGAAAGTGTCATTTTGAAGAGGCGGTCCGGCGTATTGACAGGCCTGGCTCACTCCGCAGTCCGCGCGGTACATCCGATAATTACCTACAGCGAAGCGCCCCGCCGGCGGGTATTATATCAGTCGAGTGTCACGCGCGCGCCCGTCAGGACGCTGGCGTGCGTTGTAGTATGATTATAATTCTATGATCGAAGTATTATTTAAAAATGGACATAAAGAGAAAGAAATATTGTGCGGCGTTCGGGTGTTTAAATTCGAAGAGAAATCTACCGGATTTATCTTTTTTTTTCGCTTCCCAAAGATGTTGAAAGGTATGTTGGCCATGTAGGTAATCAATAATTAAGTGATTTATTTGATGCCGTGACTGCACTCGCGTCAAATACTACTCGCAATTTAGTTGTTAGGCTACCTTCACGGTAAACACCGTGATGAGGAAGAAAGTAATTAGGAAAGCCATATGTTTGGATATGTGTCATGTGTCCTAATTCCTCATATTCACGCATAAATTGGCAATACATTTTCTTATATTCAGGTAATTTATTTAATTTTCGCTCTAAAGATAAAAACCTATTATAAGCCATCGTGTATGATTCACCAAGATTATTTGTAGAATCTTCAAAAGGTATTCTAACTGAAAATCTACCGTTTTTTTCTCGTTTAGTTGTGCTTTCGAATAATTGCTCGCAAAATAACTCATCTTCAGTGAGAACAAGACGTTTAGGACTATTTTCTATTTCCCAAAATTTACGAATTTCCGTATCTAAACCTTGAGAAAAATTACAAGACACTTGATTATTAATGCGAAAGTTGTCTGTATACAACGGACCTGAAACAAGCCAGCCTAGCTTACTATCTTGTAAGAACGGACCGTTAGGTAATCGAATTTTATTAACGTTTAATAACTCCCAAAACGTATCAGCACCTATCAAAATATCTATTTCTGAAGGTACATTAAAAGTGGGGTCTGCCAGTGAAATATTATCTGGTATTCGTATGAGATCACAATTAATGTGATTTGATATGTATGCATAGTAATATTCGGCAAAACTAAGCAAGTAATATTCGCATTATAATCACTCAACTTAGAACGTATATGAATATTACACGATTTATTAGAGTGTGAGACCGATTGTCCTACTCCTGAAATACGTATAGTGGACTGTAATAAAGATGCGTTTAAACGTTTACATAAGTTTTCTGTAATAATGCAATGTTCACTTCCGTTGTCAAGAAGAGCTCGGACGGTATGAAATTCGTTTTTATCGTCCGCAACTTCTATCAACGCAGTGGAAAGAAACACAATTTGTGTACCGCGCAGTATGTTGGGCGTACTCGAGTTAACGGTTGAGGAATGCAAGGCGGTCGATGTGCTACTACCGTTCAAATTTTTAATTATTATTTTCGATTGACCGTCAAGTTTATTTATATCTGAATGTAATAAACTGTTGTGTTTCGACTGACACTGTTTACAGGGACCGAATAAGCAGTCAGTAATTGAATGACCGGCACGCAAACAGTTACGGCAAAGTTTATGTTCATCCACGAATGTTAATCTACTTTCTATGGGTAAATTTAAGAAAACTGTGCAGGCATAAAGTGCGTGATTATCTTTACACATTAAACAGTGACGTATGCGTTTTTCTTTAGGTTTATTCGTAGTGACATAACTATGAGTGGTTTGTGATTGTTGCCGTTTTGAGTCATAAGTGTTTCGAACGGAAGTAACGGTGCCTTTAGGACGATTTAAATGAATCATTTCTAACGTATCTGCTCGGTTACGTAAAAATTGCAATAATTCGGTAAAGGTAATTTTTGTGTGCGTGTTAGATCCAATAATTGAACCTTTGTGATTTTCCCATTCCCGTTCAGTTGATACGTCTAGCTTTGAAATAATTAAGTAAATTATTAATGTATCCCAATTGTCTGTCGGTTCATTTAAAGATTTTAAGGCCCGTAAGTTACGTAGGTAATATGCTATCAATCAACAATCGAATCTGTTGTGAACATTCCTTAGTGACAGACGGAACATTAAATAATGCCTTCACATGATTATGCACCAAAAGTCGCTCGTTATGAAACCTATTCTCCAATAACTCCCATGCGTGAATGTAATTGGAACCCGTAAATTCTAATGCACTTATGACTTGTAAAGCGCTACCACTGACGGATGACTTTAAATAGTGGAATTTCTGAATAAAATCTAGATCACTTCGTTTATGAATTAGTGAAAAGTATGAATTTTTAAATTCAAGCCAACGATCATAAGACCCATCAAAGGAAGGTAGTTTAATATCTGGTAATTTGATATTAGTAACAGTTTTTTGTTGCTGTGCTAAACTTTCAGAACCTTTAGAGTCTCTTTCCGGTTTAATTAACTGATGAATCACTGCTAGAATACTAAAATAAGAACTTTCAAATGTGTCTCGATATTCTAATTGTTCATCAAGCTCTGTTTCATCAACTGACATTTCTATTTTACTTTGAATATTATTAAATTCCTGAAAAGTATCTTTAGCACTCTGCAAACGAATTTCTAATTCAGATTTTTGCAAGAGGGTAGGTGTATAATAATCTAGCTCAAATTTAACTACAAATTTCTGTAAAAGAGTAATACGGGATTTTAAAGTACCACGCACACGTTTAAGATCGTTTAAATTATATTTAACGGGAGATTTTGGTAGTTCCAAATTAGATTTCCTACTATCTACACTCATTTTGGGGTCTAAAGAAAGCAAAGGAAAAGTACTCACAGTTTCACGGTGAACGGCTGATGAACGGCTGATGAACGGCTGATTTCCCTGGGAGAAAAGGCACGGTATTAGTACAAATGATCTGGAAGGACACGAAGGGGAGGGAATACGACCTGGCTGATGCTTCTGATGGTGCCTGCTGATGCTGATGCGTAGGCTATCGATGTAGGTAACTGGTTTCCTCAAATTCCGGTGAGATGGACCAATGTTTGCGCCTCAGACTAGCGGAT
>NW_021133130.1:0-525 GCF_004193835.3 Ostrinia furnacalis | reverse complement strand
TACATTATTTATGCATTTTTTTAATCTTTTTTTTACTTCTCTGTAAATTAATTAAAACCATTCAGAACAAAATTTGAGGTTCGTTTTAGGTAAATTTGATTTTATAAAATGTACTTGCTTAATTTTCTACTATTTATAGTGTAATCAGAAAAATACGATTTAAAAAAAAACTAGAGCTAATCTGCTAAAAGTAATAATAGTTTCGTAAATTGTGGGTCTCAATTGACACAAAATCATTTAAATATCAAGGGCAACAAAAACACTGTTGACCAGTGTAATGTACTACATAGATTATTTACTAGCTTTGCTTACAGTTTTGACAATTTGTTATCTTAAATCCATATTTCATCTAAATCCGTTCAGCCGGTAAAGCTTTATGAGTAAACAAGTCAATAATTCGATACGAAATCCATCAATCCGTTTGGAAGATACGAGGTAAGAAATAAAACATGAACGTAATTACACACATACCTACAAGATATGTGTGAAAAACATAACTTAAAAATAAAATAAAATTATACAGGC
>NW_021133129.1:0-3767 GCF_004193835.3 Ostrinia furnacalis | reverse complement strand
GTCACATACCGGTGTCGGCGGGCTGCATGTCGAGCGTGCGTACGTAGTGATCCTTGAAGCCGGTGGCGACCGTTTAGGCGTGATTGGTCCAATTCGCAATTGGGCCAATCGTGACAAATTCACAAATTCGCGATTAGTCCAATTCGCGATTGGTCCAATTCGCTATTGGACCAATTCGCTTTTTTCTGCAATAGTAGTTTTTCTGCAAAAGTTGAATAACCTCCTTATTTCTTTAATTTTAGATATCCTTTTATTTTGGACCAATTACGAATTGGACCAATCGTGAATTGGACTAATCGCGAATTTGTGAATTTTTCACGATTGGACCAATTGCGAATTGGACCAATCGCGCCTAAACGGGTGGCGACGCGCTCGCCCGCCGCGCCGCGGCCCAGCTGGTGTGACGTCACATACCGGTGTCGGCGGGCTGCATGTCGAGGGTGCGCACATAGTGGTCCTTCGAGCCGGTGGCGACGCGCTCGCCCGCCGCGCCGCGCCCGAGCGCCACACACATCACGGCCGCCGCGTGCCCCGACCACACCTTGCACACGCACTCCATCCTGCGCGCACAACATATTTCACACTTTAAGAGTAGGCGCACACCGTTGATTTTTAGTTGGCCGATAGTTGTGCCCGATTTTAAATTGTATGAAGAATCGGCCAAATCGAATCGGCGTAGTGTGCGCACTCCCATACATGCCCATACTGATCAACTGCCCGACTAAACTATCGGCCGACGAAAAATCAACGGTGTGCGCCTACTCTTAGCAGAGTAAATACAAATGAGTAGGTCATCTTCATAAAAACCAGAGTAAATACAATTTTTTATTTACTCTGTAGAAAGGCACCGAGCGCGGTTTGTATGTGAACGCACACACTGACAAAATTTAGCGTGGATTAGAGGGGTGTTGCGCCGAATTTTGTCAGTGAGTGCGTGCGCGCCGCATACGTATTGGCGCGCTCACATACAAACCGCGCTCGGTGCGTTTCTATGAAGATGACTTACTCATTTGTATTTACTCTGCTTTTAGGCTCGAAACTACGTCAAGCGGACACTCGCGCGGTTTCATACGAAAGTCTCAATCGCGGGTGCCCGCAACGGAACACTTGTTTGAAACCGCGCAGGCGTCCGCTTAACGCAGTTTCAATCCTTAGTATTGGAGTCGCAAGCAATGTTTTTGTATACCCGCCAAAAATGTTTTATTTGACAAGTACCTGTCAAGAACTGTCAAAACATACAAAAATATGTTTGTGTATGGGTTTCATCGCAGTTCGTTCAGTGTTCGGGCGGGAGACAGTGGTTGTAAGGCACCGCTCCCGTGCCCGGGATATGCGGTCAGGAAGGGAACTAACTCCCTAGTGAGCCTAGAGTCCCTATTTCCTAAGACACTAAGTCCCTAGAGCCCTAGCCCTGCCTAACAATAAATACTTAGACATAATAAGGGTTTGATAGGAAGGAAGCTGTGCCCAGGTCGCCCAGGGCAGCAGCGTTAGGACGGCAGGTAGGCGGCGGGGACCCGCTGCCAGCCCGGCAGACTCACCGGACTGATCATAGCGACGGCTAAGGGTGTCTTGGCCGCAGCGGGGGGAAATGAGACACAACGACGGACGGTTGCTATCTGTTTATTGTTATGATTCTATCGTCCCTTAGCTAACAACACCGCGTAAGTCATTTTTAGCAACTTTACAGGAGACGAAAAAAACTGTTTATTTTAAAAAATCGGTGGATTTTTGCTATTGTTACTTATTAAATACTTTATTTAGCGGTTGAGAAATAATTATTTATACTTAATTTGACGATTTACTTTATTTTAACCTATATTTTATGACTTGAGCGGTATTGACTGATATTTTTGTAGAGTTAGGCGGTGTTGTTTGCCGAAATGTAAAGGAATAAGGTATTAATAGATGATTTACAAAGAAAAATTTTATTAAGAATTATTTAAAAAATAATTAAACAATCATTATAACTTACGACCTATCCTATCTTTAACCTAAATCTTAAGAGTCACAGTGTGTAGATCAAATATTGTGAGGGGAGGGCCTTTAACGCGAAGCTGGGCAAACGAAACGACAATGAGCTGGAAATGGGGCAATTTGGGTATGGAGAGAGGAACGCACGTGGCTAACTGCTAGCTGGCTTTATGGAGAGGGATGATGAACTCCTTCTTCAGAAAGCCAAAACAGCGAAAGTAGATTTCGCTGCATCCCAATGACGCTATGAAATATGAGATCATCTTTGAATCTTGTCGACGTAGAAGCATGTTGTCTGTGAGGTCAATTTGGTCAAAACAGGAAGCAATCACCAAATGAAAAAAAAAAAAAAAAAAAAAAAAACAACAATGTGATTGGAATGACGGCACCTATGACATAGGTTGACCAACGACACCTATTATTAGATAGGTACTATCAACACTCATTGTGGCTTTATATGGGAAGGCCTACAACCAGCATAGAGTTGACTGAGTTGAATGATTTGTTAACTTCGCCAATCTGCACAGCAGAAAAAAATCACAGCTAAGACAGTAACATAGGTGATGCTTTATGAAAAAAGAAATGGGATTTAAAAAAATCATTTCAGAAAGAGGTAAACAACACCACATACGGAAAAACTTTTACTAAGGCTGGTTTTAGAATCACGCTGACGCACGCTGACCATCAGCGCTGACAGCCGAAATGTATGAAGCGTCGGCGCCGAGCGATCAGCGTCACTCAGAAACGTTCCTTTCAATTACATACATTTTGATTTGTCAGCGCCGATGATAAGCGAGCGGTCAGCGCGATTCTAAAACCAGCCTAAATAAATAAACTAGGTTAGTGTTATCTAAGAGGCATCTTTTTACAAAAGGCCACAAAGTTTGATCGTTTGAATCTGCCTAAAAACGGCCGTGATATCAAAACAGTAGCGAGCATCAGATTCGCCTCATTATTTAACCCTTTGTTCGAGCCTCGCTGAGGGCGGCCATTGTTCTAACTGTCTGTAGAGTTGAGGGATAGATAGATACATTCGATAATAAGACTAGATTGTGGGTTGATAGTGAAAGCTGTGGACAATATTGCTAGTTGTAACGTTACATTTACCAGCTACTTTGTAGGGTGATCGTAGAACTGCCCGATGTGGAAATCCTTGGAATCATTTTTCCAGGGACATTTTTTAGTTAAATTGAACGAAGGCTTTTGTTTGGACAGCGTGAAACCTTCGCAAATACCCTATTTTGACTCCTTAATGACTCATTATAGCCTAAAAGCTATGATAATAATTATTATTAACGGGATTGCTACCATGTACCTTAATATTGAGTTTCCGATGATATTTCGGCACTGTTGCAAGCGCCATGGTCACGGAGTAAGTTAATAATTATTATTATATTAGTGACCATGAAATTTTAAAACAATTTAAGTACTAGCTATGATGTAATGAATTACATGACAGCCTTAAGTGAAATTAACATCAACATCAACCTGAAAAATTAAAAACAGACACAGAGAGTTTGTTATCTTCTTCTTGCTATGTCCTGGGTCTTTACGACATGGGTTATCTCTTGTAAAACGAGGACCTTACTTGGGCTTAAAATAACAAGTAAAGTTTAGTGGTTCCGAAATCTTTGGGTCGAGCAATGTACTACATTTCGTGGAAAGGATACTCTTTGATATGATAAAGGCTTATCAAGAAAGGTCACGCATACGGGCGTTCAAAACGTTGCGTTTGAAACGCTGAAAACTTTACTTTTATGACTATCAAAACATTTAGTAGGTCATATTTTAAA
>NW_021133127.1:0-1292 GCF_004193835.3 Ostrinia furnacalis | reverse complement strand
ACGGCCGCCGCCCGCACTTTTAAAATTCAATATCTTGGAAACTAATTGACGTATCGAAATAATTCTTTCACGTGTATTTTTTATTTTTAACAGAGAATACAGAAAGCTAAAAAACAAAATTAGTGAACATTCTTCATTAGATGATGATCATTAACTTTCAGGAGACCTATTATTTATTATGGGACAAACTTGACCTTCACTGGTTGGGTTTTTATTGGCAGTCAAGCTGTAGATCCTGGCTACACAGGAGTTGCAGCGGTGGAAACGACAGGTGGGATTAGCCCCGTTATATGGACTTATCTCATTTTTCCCTGGCATCAATAGAAAATGTTGACGAAAGAGTACCGACGGAACTAAAAACTAACTGGTGCAACCCAGGCTAAGATCACTCATTCATCATCATCATCATCATTTCAGCCATAGGACGTCCACTGCTGAACACAGGTACAAGGTGGACCGACGACATCGTAAAGGTAGCAGGGAAGCGCTGGACGCAGGCCGCTACCAATCGATCAACGTGGAAAGCATTAGGGGAGGCCTATGTTCAGCAGTGGACGTCCTATGGCTGAATGATCACTCATTCATTATGAACTTGAAGTTTAATACTCGTAATTACGCACTTAAAGTTACCAAACCCTTATTAAATAATTACAGACAAATAGACTTCCCATTCGCATCGTTAAAATTACTTTGATTACGTATTTGGAGATCAGTATCATTAGCAATTTCCCTTAATTAACCTAGAGTCTGTGGTAATGCGAGTCAATGAATACAGTCAGCATCAATTAGTTTCTGACACGCAAAGTAGCCAATAAGTTCGCAGCTAGATGACATAATTTAAATTATTTGTCCGTCAGACAGATAATTAGAAAATATTAAACTCATATTTTTTATTTTCTTTCATAATTAAATAATAACAGCGCTACATCGAGTTGAAATGGCGCGTTACGTCACGCGACATTTCAACTCAATATAATACTGTAATTATTCGATTATTAAAAAATATGTGTCCAACATTTTTTTATTATTTGTCTGACGGACTAAATAGAACTTCGATTTCATTACTCAGTCATAATCCCTTATCAACTTTTTGGACACTGAGTATCACGGACTATTTGACGATAACTGTTGCTCATTAAATAAATAAATAAATAAACTACAGTTTAGTTTTTACTGAAGCTTGTACGTACACGTACAAGCTTCAGTTTAAATGTGTGATACATTATCAGAAATGAAAAAAATTGCTAAATATAAAAGTAACTTACAAGTCTTAGACTGGTTCCCCATATACT